>NC_092722.1:187755320-188055320 GCF_047496885.1 Scyliorhinus torazame
TCAACATAGCATCTTTAAGTTTGTAAAAACCTCCTTAGGTATTTGATAACAAATGAAAATAATATGTGACACCGAGACACATAAGCAGATATTCGGATAGATGATTAAATGTTTCAGGGAGAGTTTTAAAGATGAGGAGGAGGAGTATAGATTTCGGAATTCTAGAGCTGAGCGTCTCACCATGAAGGCACGCCATACGATACAGAGCAGAATAAGGCCATTCGGCCCATCGAGCCTGCTCAGCCATTCGATCATGTCTGGTATGCTCCTCATCCCATTCTCCTGTCTTCTCCCCATAACCCCTGGTCCCCTTGTTGATCAAGAACCCCAGATTTGTGCTTGAGGTGCTGTTACCTACAGGCTGCAGACCAAGAGCTGGGAGGTGGAATTAGACAGAATAGTTCTTTCTCAGAACATAAGAACTAAGAACTAGGAACAGGAGTAGGCAATTTAGCCTCTCGAACTTCCCCCACCGTTCAACACGATGAACTGGCACAGCCCAGAGCCAGACATGGTCCTCGCGACAGGACTGGAACCCGAGAGCGGAAAGGAATCGGGACTCCAAACTGAACCCGAGGTGGGCTGTTATCACTGAGGGGAGACTATCCCCAGGAGACCTGCCACGTTCGGGAGTTCATGTGCTTCCATTACAACCGAAGGGGACACATTCAAGCAGGTTGCGACGTGAGGCAAATTGGCCTAGATGCAAAAAGACAGCAGCAGCAGTAGCAGCAGCGATGGTCCACAGCGCCACTGAACAGAGAGGAGAAGAGCTCTGAAGAAGAACATGCAATGTATGGGTTGAATACAGTCCAATTGAGTAAATAGCTCCGATTGAAATTGTCTTAAGCATAAATGGTAGACCCCTTAAAATGGAAGTTAACAGCGGCTCTTCAGTGACTGTAGTGGGTGAACAGACCTCCCAATATCTCTGTGCTGGAAAACTGGGCTGGATTCTCTGATTTTGAGGCTATGTCCTGATGCCTGCGTGGGAACGGTGGCATTTTACGACCGTACATTTGGCGCAAAATGGCCACCGATCCTCGGTTTGGCTGGGGGCTAGCAGGAAGGCCGCGTAGAGCACCCGGCTCCAGCTGCCGATATGGCCCGAAGAACTGCCGGGTCTGTGGCTGCGCATGGGCACGCCATCCCCCAGCAGTTTCCCCCAGCCCCTGACAAAGTCCCCCCCGGCCCGCAGATCGACCCTCCCCCGACTGTGGCGGCGCTGGACAGAGTCCGCAGCCGCCACGCCGCGTTCCCGACGAGTAATAGCATGAGAGACCCACGCCGTCGGGAACCAGGCCGGTCAGGGGCGGAGCATCGGGGGGGGGGTGTGGGGGGGTGTGGCGGGCCTCAGGCAAAGTCCTGAGGCCATCGATACGGCGTGCGGCGTGCTCCTAGAGAACACCGCTTTGGAGGGGCGGAGCATCGCGAAAGTGGCGCGCTCCCAATTTAGTCGGAAACGGAGATTCTCCGGCCAATCGGCGAACGAGATTTCGGCGTCGGAGACTGGAGAATCCCCGCCCACAGTCTTTACGTTTAGAGAGTACAACAGTCAAGTCTTCAGCATACATGGGGAGATTTTGAAGATCCTCGGAACAGCCAATACCCAGTGGCCTACAAAGGGCAGGAGGCCAATCTGCCTTCGGTTATTGTGGAAGGACATAGATCCAGCCTGTTGGGAAGACACTGGTTACAGAAGGAGAGGCTCAACTGACTGGAAATCTTCAAAATATTCTCCAAGATGCCTTGAGGAGGTATGATGACGGCTTCCACAGAGAAGCGGGCCAGATTAAGGTTATGAAAGCCAAGATATAGGCCAATCCGGCTGCAATACCCAAGTTCTTTAGAGCCAGACCAGTGCCATACGCATTGCCTCAGTAGGTTGAAGCAGAGCTAAAGAGGTTGGAAGAGCTGGGGATAATCAAGCCGGTTTGGTTTTCAGAGTGGGCGGCACCGATAGTCTCTGTCCTTAACCCGATCAGGCAATAACGACTTGTGGCTGACAATAAATCCCGTTACCCAGGTCAGTCGGAATCCGATTTCCCAAATTGAAGATCTCTGCGCCAAGATGGCCGGAGTCCTCACCTATCAAAATTGGACCTCAATCATGCCTACCTGCAACTAGAGTTGGATGAGGAGTCTCAGACCTTTGCTACAATTAATACCCATTCAGGCCCGTTGTGGGTGGGTTTAGCGGGGAACGCCCCACCGAGGGCACACTTACCTTCATTTCCCGCACTGAGGAACTCCGCTCGTGAGTGTAGGAATAGTGTTCTGATCTCTCGATCCCCCCAAAGCTACGCCCGTACCCTCCCGGCAACACCTCAAATTACCTGATTGGGAGATCCTTGAGTCCCCCGCATCCCACCTCCATAAGTCCCTGGGCACCCCGGGTCCAAGCCCTGGCAAAGTGCCACCTGGGCACATTAGCGCTATCAGCCTGGCACCCTGATACTGTTACCTGTGCGCCCAGGGAGTGCCAGGGTAGAGACTTACAACTATGCTTTTCGGCACTGTCCTGGGATGAAAATTGTTGATGCAGATGCATTAAGTTGACTGCCTCTACCCAGAGCATTCCACCATCAGCAGTACCCCAGGACATATTTCTAGCCCTAACCTTCTTAGACACCCTGCCAGTGTCCGCGGGACGCGTCCGCAGCTGGACACAAAGAGACCCTATTCTTTCAAAGGTCAAACGACTCATAGGGTCTGGCTGGTGTTACGGAAAGTCAGAACAGTTGAGGCCCTACTGCACTCTTCAAGACGGGTTGACATGTGAAGATGGCATGATTCTGTGGGGAACACGGGTGGTCATCCTGGCTCAGGCCAGAGGACCCCTCCTTCAAGAGCTACATAGTGCCCATCCAGGCGTGATGAATATCGGAACTTCAGATATGTATTGTGTTATATAGCATTTGGTGCAGTAAGGGTTAAACGCCTGGGTTAGTGTGTATACGACTGCTACAGTAACCTTTTCTATACGCCCTGGTTTAAAAGCCAGACACCTTGCCTACAAGGGATAATTAAAGCATTTTTAAAGTTTGGGAAAATGTAATTTTGTTTATAGGAAGAAGGTTCACTGGGGAGTAGATATTAGAGACATGGGCGGGTGGGGAGGGGGGGGGGGGGGGGGGGGGGGCGGGGGGCGGGGGGGCGGGGGGCGGGGGGGCAGGATTCTCCGCTTCCCGAGATTGATTCTGTAATTGGCAATCGGCTGGAGAATCCATTTTTACGTTGGATTCGGGGGCGGCGCCTGTTTTATGCAGGTTTTGCATGCTCCGCCCCCTCCGAAATGGCACCATCGCGGCACATCGCGGCACACACTGCACGCCGTTGGGATGGCCTCAGGACGTCACCTGAAAGCACTCCCCCGATGCGCGGGGGATGTGTGGTCCCAGCCATGCGGGAACCCGACTGTGGCAGCTGCCAACTGTATCCAAGCACTGCCACAGTTCGGCGGGAGCTGTGCTGCTGGCCGGGGGTTGCTTCCGCGAGGGCTGGGGTACTGGTGCGGGATGGCCAGGGGGTGGCGAAGGGGTGTCCAGGGGGCACTATCTGGTAGGTCGGGTCCCCGCACGGCCGGTGCCATGTTTTAAGGCGCGACCGTTGCAGGTCGTCGCGTGCGCAGGCGCGGACACGACCCGGTAATTCTCTGGCCGTTTATTGCGTGGAAGCGGGCGTTGTACATAGCGAGGCTGCTAGCCCTTCACCGGTCGCAGCCCCGGTGAGGGGCGACGCTGATTCTTTTTTTCACGTAAAACACTACGGATCCTCCGCACTTAGTCTCAGAATTTGAGAATCTGCCCCATTGTATTCTGCTCAGTCAGATGGTGTCGGTGACGAGAGGAGCTCGGGTTTGAAGCAGTCAGGGGTTGAGTTTCAGTTTCGGGTTTGAGTTCAGCTCAAGAATTGATTGTGTACAGATCAGCAGCTTTTCTCAAAGCAGTTTAGTTTAAAAGATTTTACCTGTGAATAGAACAGCAGTTTCTGAAAAGGTTGGCAGGTTAACCAATAGTTTGACCCAGGCAAGAATCTGCAGCTGGTTCCTGAAAGATCTTTTTCTCAATGTGGTTTATGCAAATATCTTTTTACATCAGGTCTTCTTGGGTTGGTGAATTGTATTTAAAAGTGGATTTTGACCTGATATGGGTTTTGCTTGAGTGGAGATAAAAGATAGCAATTAGAATTTAGTGTTTCATTGTCATTGTTAAGCATTGTTTAACCGGTAATTGCAAAGCTAGTTCCTTTATGATATTACAGTTAGTAAGGCTGCATTAGCAATAAAGTTTATTTTAATATGCCATACCTCCTTGTGCGCGGAATCACTCCTGGAGCGAAAGTTCCACTCCTCGCAGTCTTACACATCGAATAAAATATTAGGGTTTCTGTCCGGTATCCTAGCAACTCCTGGGTCTGGTCTGGAATCGCAATACGGGGCAGACAAAGATGAAGATGTTGGCATGCAACTACATCTAATGGCCAGATATCGATACAGCCATTACAACAGTGCCACCCTTGCCAATTGCAGCAATCTTTGCCACCTTATGCCATCCTTAACCCTTGGGAATGGCCACGTCACCCATGGACCAGGGTCACGTTAACTATGCAGGCCCATCTATGAGCAAGATGTTTTTGGTGCTAGTAGATGCCCATTCTACGAGTATATCAGTTCAAGAGATAGGAACCTTGGTGGCGGGCGGTAGATGCCTTATGCCGTGTGTTTGCCATTCATGGGTTTTCCAACTCAATTGTTTTTGACAATGGCACTCCCTATGCCTGCGATGAGTTCCAACATTTTGTGCGAACAAATGGCATATGATACACGAGGACAGCCTCCTACCACCCAACGTCGACCGGCCTGCCTAAGAGGGCCATTAATTAATGGCTCACCATCGGGGGTGGCGGCAGACAGGGGGTTGAGCGGGTTTGGGGATCTGTTTGTCAGGGGCAGCTTTGAGAAATTAGAGGACCTGGAGGAGGAAGAGGAGCTGCCCAGGGGGAATGATTTTAGGTACTTACAGGTCTGGGATTTCACGAGGAAGATAAGGTGTTGTCGAGGGAGGGGTAGGGAAGCGGAAGGTGTCCAAGGTCTACTGGAGCTGATGGATTGGGAGAGGGCCCTGATGGGGGACATTAAGCAGAAATGGGAGGAGAAGCTGGGGGGGGGGGGGGGGGCGTTGGAAGGCCAGGAAGTGGGAGGAGGCTCTGCAGAGGGTGAATGCGTCCTCGTCGAGTGCGAGGCTCAGTCTTATTCAGTTTAAAGTAAGTCCACAATGTGTATATGACAGTGGCGATGATGAATAGGTTCTTTGAGGGAGGAAAAGGACAGATGTGGCCGGTGCGTAGTGGGGGGGGGGGGGGGGGGCCCGAATCATGTCCACATGTTTTGGGCGTGTCCGAAACTGAAGGGGTTCTGGCAAGGGTTTGCGGACGTAATGTCCAAGGTGCTGGGGGTGAAGGTGGCCCCGGCCTAGAGGGTAGCGATATTCGGGGTGTTGGAAGACCCGGAGTCCAGGGGGCGAGAGAGAGGCTTTGCCTCCCTGATAGCCCGGAGATAGATTTTGCTCGGGTGGAGGGTCTCGGTGCGCGGGTGTGGGAAAGTGACCTGGCAGAATTGCTGAGGCTGGAGAAGGTCAAGTTCATCCTGAGGGGGATCGGTTGATGGGTTCGCTCGGAGGTGGAAGCCGTTCATTGACTTCTTTAAGGAGGATTGAGGAGTCAGTAAGAGGGCAGCGGAGGGGGGTGTGGGGGGTGGGTGGTAAGGGGGTTAAAATGGGGGAGGAAGGACGGGGAGGACGAGAAAGGCATTGTATAATTTTGCTTCTACTCTTATCTGTTATGTTTGTTGTTTATATAAGTACCTTAATAAAATATTTAAAAAGAAAGACATAAGAAGAAGGCCAGGGGATTGGTCAAGGCATCGCAGAGACTAACCATGTGAAGTCTCAGACACTACAGAGAGACGTGTCATATTCCATGCACCCATTAGCTCACTGGATCCCCCGTCCAGTAACGCCCTGATATTAACATTGACTCTGGATGAAACTGATAGCGTAAATAGAAATGAATAAATCGGTGCCGGGAGCCATTACAGAGACATGGCTACAGGATGTCATAGATTGAGACCTGAATATTGAGGGTTGCGTGACATTTAGGAAGGACAGGAAGCTGGGGACAGCTGGAGAGCTGGCTTTGATAATTAATGATGGTATAAGCACATTGGAGAGGGATGGCCAAATTTCAGGACACCAGGATGCAGAAGCAGTTTGGATTGGGATGAGAAATGATAACGGCAAGGAGGGACTTGTGGGGAGTGGTGTACAGGCCCCTAATTGTAACAAAAGGACAGAGTATAAAAGCAGAGATAATGGAAGCTTGTCAGAAAGGTGCAGCAATAATCTTGGGGGATTTTAATCTACATATATATTAGAAAAATCAGATAGGCAAAAGTAGCGTAGATGAGGAGCCCAATGAATGCTTTTGGCACAGTTTCTTTGAACAGCACATACTGAAGCTAACCTGAGGGCAGGTAATACTAGACCTGGTATTGTGCAATGAGATAGGATTAATTAATGAAATCAGAGCGAAAGCATCTCGAGGTAGCAACGATCATAATATGACTGAATTTTACATTCAATTTGAGTCAGAGATATGTGCCTTTATTAGCCGTAGAATGAAACATAAAAGCAGGGAGGTTATGATGGAGATGTATAAAATAATCATTAGGTCATAGCTGGAGTACAACTAATATCACCAAAACACAGCTCACATCACCAAAGCACAGGTCACATCACCAAAACATAGCTAACATCACCAAAACACAGCTCACATCACCAAAACACAAATCACATCACCAAAACATTAGGTGACAGCACCAAAACACAACTCACATCACCAAAACACAGCTCACATCAACAAAACACAGCTCACATCAAAAAAACACAGCTCACATCAACAAAACACAGCTCACATCAACAAAACACAGCTCACATCACCAAAACACAGCTCACATCACCAAAACACAGCTCACATCAACAAAACACAGCTCACATCAACAAAACACAGCTCACATCACCAAAACACAGCTCACATCAAACAAAACACAGCTCACATCACCAAAACACAGCTCACATCAACAAAACACAGCTAACATCACCCAACCACAGCTAACATCACTAAACACAGCTCATATCACCAAAACACAGCTCACATCAACAAAACACAGCTCACATCACCAAAACACAGTTAACATCACCAAACCAAAGCTCACATCACCAAAACACAGCTCACATCAACAAAACACAGCTAACATCACTAAACCACAGCTCACATCACCAAAACAGAGCTCACATCAACAAAACACAGCTCACATCACTAAAACACAGCTCACATCACCAAAACACAGCTCACATCACCAAAACACAGCTCACATCACTAAACCACAGCTCACATCACTAAACCACAGCTCACATAAACAAAACACAGCTCACATCAACAAAACACAGCTCACATCACCAAAACACAGCTCACATCAACAAAACACAGCTCACATCACCAAAACACAGCTCACATCACCATAACACAGCTAATATCACCAGAACGCAGTAAACATCACCACAACATAGCACAAATCTCCAAAACAGAGCTCACATCACCAAAACACAGCTCACATCCCCAAAACACAGCTCACATCACCAAAATACAGCTCACATCACCAAAACACAGCTCACATCAACAAAACACAGCTCACATCACCTAAACACAGCTCACATCCTCAAAACACAGCTTACATCAACAAAACACAGCTCACATCAACAAACCACAGCTCACAGCAACAAAACACAGCTCACAGCAACAAAACAAGCTCACAGCAACAAAACACAGCTCACATCAACAAAACACAGCTCACATCAACAAAACACAGTTCACATCACCAAAACACAGCTCACATCACCAAAACACAGCTCACATCAACAAAACACAGCTCACATCAACAAAACACAGCTCACATCACCAAAACACAGCTCACATCAACAAAACACAGCTCACATCACCAAAACACAGCTCACATCACCATAACACAGGTAATATCACCAGAACGCAGTTAACATCACCACAACATAGTACAAATCTCCAAAACAGAGCTCACATCACCAAAACACAGCTCACATCCCCAAAACACAGCTCACATCACCAAAACACAGCTCACATCACCAAAACACAGCTCACATCAACAAAACACAGCTCACATCACCTAAACACAGCTCACATTCCCAAAACACAGCTCACATCAGCAAAACACAGCTCACATCAACAAACCACAGCTCACAGCTACAAAACACAGCTCACAGCAACAAAACAAGCTCACAGCAACAAAACACAGCTCACAGCAACAAAACACAGCTCACATCAACAAACCACAGCTCACAGCAACAAAACACAGCTCACATCACCAAAACACAGCTCACATCACTAAACCACAGCTCACATCAACAAAACACAGCTCACATCAACAAAACACAGCTCACATCACCAAAACACAGCTCACATCAACAAAACGCAGCTCACATCACCAAAACACAGCTCACATCAACAAAACACAGCTCACATCACCATAACACAGCTAATATCACCAGAACGCAGTTAACATCACCACAACATAGCTCAAATCTCCAAAACAGAGCTCACATCACCAAAACACAGCTCACATCCCCCAAATACAGCTGACATCACCAAAACACAGCTCACATCACCAAAACACAGCTCACATCAACAAAATAGAGCTCACATCACCAAAACGCAGCTCACATCAACAAAACACAGCTCACATCACCAAAACACAGCTCACATCA
Source organism: Scyliorhinus torazame (assembly GCF_047496885.1). Classification (NCBI taxonomy): domain Eukaryota; kingdom Metazoa; phylum Chordata; class Chondrichthyes; order Carcharhiniformes; family Scyliorhinidae; genus Scyliorhinus; species Scyliorhinus torazame. The sequence goes on from NC_092722.1 coordinate 187,764,176, forward strand.
CCAAAACACAGCTCACATCACCAAAACACAGCTCACATCACCATAACACAGCTAATATCACCAGAAGGCAGTTAACATCACCACAACATAGCTCAAATCTCCAAAACAGAGCTCACATCACCAAAACACAGCTCACATCCCCAAAACACAGCTCACATCACCAAAACACGGCTCACATCAACAAAACACAGCTCACATCACCTAAACACAGCTCACATTCCCAAAACGCAGCTCACATCAACAAAACACAGCTCACATCACCAAAACACAGCTCACATCACCAAAACACAGCTCACATCAACAAAACACAGCTCACATCAACAAAACACAGCTCACATCACCAAAACACAGCTCACATCAACAAAACACAGCTCACATCACCAAAACACAGCTCACATCAACAAAACACAGCTAACATCACCCAACCACAGTTAACATCACTAAAACACAGCTCATATCACCAAAACACAGCTCACATCACCAAAACACAGCTCACATCACCAAAACACAGTTAACATCACCAAACCAAAGCTCACATCACCAAAACACAGCTCACATCAACAAAACACAGCTAACATCACTAAGCCACAGCTCACATCACCAAAACAGAGCTCACATCAACAAAACACAGCTCACATCACTAAAACACAGCTCACATCACCAAAACACAGCTCACATCACCAAAACACAGCTCACATCACTAAACCACAGCTCACATCACTAAACCACAGCTCACATAAACAAAACACAGCTCACATCAACAAAACACAGCTCACATCACCAAAACACAGCTCACATCAACAAAACACAGCTCACATCACCAAAACACAGCTCACATCACCATAACACAGCTAATATCACCAGAACGCAGTAAACATCACCAAAACATAGCACAAATCTCCAAAACAGAGCTCACATCACCAAAACACAGCTCACATCCCCAAAACACAGCTCACATCACCAAAATACAGCTCACATCACCAAAACACAGCTCACATCAACAAAACACAGCTCACATCACCTAAACACAGCTCACATCCTCAAAACACAGCTTACATCAACAAAACACAGCTCACATCAACAAACCACAGCTCACAGCAACAAAACACAGCTCACAGCAACAAAACAAGCTCACAGCAACAAAACACAGCTCACAGCAACAAAACACAGCTCACATCAACAAAACACAGCTCACATCAACAAAACACAGTTCACATCACCAAAACACAGCTCACATCACCAAAACACAGCTCACATCAACAAAACACAGCTCACATCAAAAAAACACAGCTCACATCACCAAAACACAGCTCACATCAACAAAACACAGCTCACATCACCAAAACACAGCTCACATCTCCATAACACAGGTAATATCACCAGAACGCAGTTAACATCACCACAACATAGCACAAATCTCCAAAACAGAGCTCACATCACCAAAACACAGCTCACATCCCCAAAACACAGCTCACATCACCAAAACACAGCTCACATCACCAAAACACAGCTCACATCAACAAAACACAGCTCACATCACCTAAACACAGCTCACATTCCCAAAACACAGCTCACATCAACAAAACACAGCTCACATCAACAAACCACAGCTCACAGCAACAAAACACAGCTCACAGCAACAAAGCAAGCTCACAGCAACACAGCTCACAGCAACAAAACACAGCTCACATCAACAAACCACATCTCACAGCAACAAAACACAGCTCACATCACCAAAACACAGCTCACATCACTAAACCACAGCTCACATCAACAAAACACAGCTCACATCAACAAAACACAGCTCACATCACCAAAACACAGCTCACATCAACAAAACGCACCTCACATCACCAAAACACAGCTCACATAAACAAAACACAGCTCACATCACCATAACACAGCTAATATCACCAGAACGCAGTTAACATCACCACAACATAGCTCAAATCTCCAAAACAGAGCTCACATCACCAAAACACAGCTCACATCCCCCAAATACAGCTGACATCACCAAAACACAGCTCACATCACCAAAACACAGCTCACATCAACAAAAAAGAGCTCACATCACCAAAACGCAGCTCACATCAACAAAACACAGCTCACATCACCAAAACAGAGCTCACATCACCAAAACACAGCTCACATCCCCAAAACACAGCTCACATCACCAAAACACAGCTCACATCAACAAAACACAGCTCACATCACCAAAACACAGCTCACATCACCATAACACAGCTAATATCACCAGAACGCAGTAAATATCACCACAACATAGCGCAAATCTCCAAAACAGAGCTCACATCACCAAAACACAGCTCACATCCCCAAAACACAGCTCACATCACCAAAACACAGCTCACATCACCAAAACACAGCTCACATCAACAAATCACAGCTCACATCACCTAAACACAGCTCACATCCCCAAAACACAGCTCACATCAACAAAACACAGCTCACATCAACAAACCACAGCTAACATCACTAAAACACAGCTCATATCACCAAAACACAGCTCACATCAACAAAACACATCTCACATCACCAAAACACAGTTAACATCACCAAACCAAAGCTCACATCACCAAAACACAGCTCACATCAACAAAACACAGCTAACATCACTAAACCACAGCTCACATCACCAAAACAGAGCTCACATCAACAAAACACAGCTCACATCACTAAAACACAGCTCACATCACCAAAACACAGCTCACATCACCAAAACACAGCTCACATCACTAAACCACAGCTCACATCACTAAACCACAGCTCACATAAACAAAACACAGCTCACATCAACTAAACACAGCTCACATCACCAAAACACAGCTCACATCAACAAAACACAGCTCACATCACCAAAACACAGCTCACATCACCATAACACAGCTAATATCACCAGAACGCAGTAAACATCACCACAACATAGCACAAATCTCCAAAACAGAGCTCACATCACCAACACACAGCTCACATCCCCAAAACACAGCTCACATCACCAAAATACAGCTCACATCACCAAAACACAGCTCACATCAACAAAACACAGCTCACATCACCTAAACACAGCTCACATCCTCAAAACACAGCTTACATCAACAAAACACAGCTCACATCAACAAACCACAGCTCACAGCAACAAAACACAGCTCACAGCAACAAAACAAGCTCACAGCAACAAAACACAGCTCACAGCAACAAAACACAGCTCACATCAACAAAACACAGCTCACATCAACAAAACACAGTTCACATCACCAAAACACAGCTCACATCACCAAAACACAGCTCACATCAACAAAACACAGCTCACATCAACAAAACACAGCTCACATCACCAAAACACAGCTCACATCAACAAAACACAGCTCACATCACCAAAACACAGCTCACATCACCATAACACAGGTAACATCACCAGAATGCAGTTAACATCACCACAACATAGCACAAATCTCCAAAACAGAGCTCACATCACCAAAACACAGCTCACATCCCCAAAACACAGCTCACATCACCAAAACACAGCTCACATCACCAAAACACAGCTCACATCAACAAAACACAGCTCACATCACCTAAACACAGCTCACATTCCCAAAACACAGCTCACATCAACAAAACACAGCTCACATCAACAAACCACAGCTCACAGCAACAAAACACAGCTCACAGCAACAAAACAAGCTCACAGCAACAAAGCACAGCTCACAGCAACAAAACACAGCTCACATCAACAAACCACAGCTCACAGCAACAAAACACAGCTCACATCACCAAAACACAGCTAACATCACCAAAACACAGCTCACATCACTAAACCACAGCTCACATCAACAAAACACAGCTCACATCAACAAAACACAGCTCACATCACCAAAACACAGCTCACATCAACAAAACGCAGCTCACATCACCAAAACACAGCTCACATCAACAAAACACAGCTCACATCACCATAACACAGCTAATATCACCAGAACGAAGTTAACATCACCACAACATAGCTCAAATCTCCAAAACAGAGCTCACATCACCAAAACACAGCTCACATCCCCCAAATACAGCTGACATCACCAAAACACAGCTCACATCACCAAAACACAGCTCACATCAACAAAACAGAGCTCACATCACCAAAGCGCAGCTCACATCAACAAAACACAGCTCACATCACCAAAACACAGCTCACATCACCAAAACACAGCTCACATCACCAAAACACAGCTCACATCACCATAACACAGCTAATATCACCAGAAGGCAGTTAACATCACCACAACATAGCTCAAATCTCCAAAACAGAGCTCACATCACCAAAACACAGCTCACATCCCCAAAACACAGCTCACATCACCAAAACACGGCTCACATCAACAAAACACAGCTCACATCACCTAAACACAGCTCACATTCCCAAAACGCAGCTCACATCAACAAAACACAGCTCACATCACCAAAACACAGCTCACATCACCAAAACACAGCTCACATCAACAAAACACAGCTCACATCAACAAAACACAGCTCACATCACCAAAACACAGCTCACATCAACAAAACACAGCTCACATCACCAAAACACAGCTCACATCAACAAAACACAGCTAACATCACCCAACCACAGCTAACATCACTAAAACACAGCTCATATCACCAAAACACAGCTCACATCAACAAAACACAGCTCACATCACCAAAACACAGCTAACATCACTAAACCACAGCTCACATCACCAAAACAGAGCTCACATCAACAAAACACAGCTCACATCACTAAAACACAGCTCACATCACCACAACATAGCACAAATCTCCAAAACAGAGCTCACATCACCAAAACACAGCTCACATCCCCAAAACACAGCTCACATCACCAAAATACAGCTCACATCACCAAAACACATCTCACATCAACAAAACACAGCTCACATCACCTAAACACAGCTCACATCCTCAAAACACAGCTTACATCAACAAAACACAGCTCACATCAACAAACCACAGCTCACAGCAACAAAACACAGCTCACAGCAACAAAACAAGCTCACAGCAACAAAACACAGCTCACAGCAACAAAACACAGCTCACATCAACAAAACACAGCTCACATCAACAAAACACAGTTCACATCACCAAAACACAGCTCACATCACCAAAACACAGCTCACATCAACAAAACACAGCTCACATCACCATAACACAGCTAATATCACCAGAACGCAGTAAACATCACCACAACATAGCACAAATCTCCAAAACAGAGCTCACATCACCAAAACACAGCTCACATCCCCAAAACACAGCTCACATCACCAAAATACAGCTCACATCACCAAAACACAGCTCACATCAACAAAACACAGCTCACATCACCTAAACACAGCTCACATCCTCAAAACACAGCTTACATCAACAAAACACAGCTCACATCAACAAACCACAGCTCACAGCAACAAAACACAGCTCACAGCAACAAAACAAGCTCACAGCAACAAAACACAGCTCACAGCAACAAAACACAGCTAACATCAACAAAACACAGCTCACATCAACAAAACACAGTTCACATCACCAAAACACAGCTCACATCACCAAAACACAGCTCACATCAACAAAACACAGCTCACATCACCAAAACACAGCTCACATCAACAAAACACAGCTCACATCACCAAAACACAGCTCACATCACCATAACACAGGTAATATCACCAGAACGCAGTTAACATCACCACAACATAGCACAAATCTCCAAAACCGAGCTCACATCACCAAAACACGGCTCACATCACCAAAACACGGCTCACATCAACAAAACACAGCTCACATCACCAAAACACAGCTCACATCACCAAAACACAGCTCACATCAACAAAACACAGCTCACATCAACAAAACACAGCTCACATCACCAAAACACAGCTCACATCAACAAAACACAGCTCACATCACCAAAACACAGCTCACATCAACAAAACACAGATAACATCACCCAACCACAGCTAACATCACTAAAACACAGCTCATATCACCAAAACACAGCTCACATCAACAAAACACAGCTCACATCACCAAAACACAGCTAACATCACTAAATCACAGCTCACATCACCAAAACAGAGCTCACATCAACAAAACACAGCTCACATCACTAAAACACAGCTCACATCACCAAAACACAGCTCACATCACCAAAACACAGCTCACATCACTAAACCACAGCTCACATCACTAAACCACAGCTCACATAAACAAAACACAGCTCACATCAACAAAACACAGCTCACATCACCAAAACACAGCTCACATCAACAAAACACAGCTCACATCACCAAAACACAGCTCACATCACCATAACACAGCTAATATCACCAGAACGCAGTAAACATCACCAAAACACAGCTCACATCACCATAACACAGCTAATATCACCAGAACGCAGTAAACATCACCACAACATAGCACAAATCTCCAAAACAGAGCTCACATCACCAAAACACAGCTCACATCCCCAAAACACAGCTCACATCACCAAAATACAGCTCACATCACCAAAACACAGCTCACATCAACAAAACACAGCTCACATCACCTAAACACAGCTCACATCCTCAAAACACAGCTTACATCAACAAAACACAGCTCACATCAACAAACCACAGCTCACAGCAACAAAACACAGCTCACAGCAACAAAACAAGCTCACAGCAACAAAACACAGCTCACAGCAACAAAACACAGCTCACATCAACAAAACACAGCTCACATCAACAAAACACAGTTCACATCACCAAAACACAGCTCACATCACCAAAACACAGCTCACATCAACAAAACACAGCTCACATCACCATAACACAGCTAATATCACCAGAACGCAGTAAACATCACCACAACATAGCACAAATCTCCAAAACAGAGCTCACATCACCAAAACACAGCTCACATCCCCAAAACACAGCTCACATCACCAAAATACAGCTCACATCACCAAAACACAGCTCACATCAACAAAACACAGCTCACATCACCTAAACACAGCTCACATCCTCAAAACACAGCTTACATCAACAAAACACAGCTCACATCAACAAACCACAGCTCACAGCAACAAAACACAGCTCACAGCAACAAAACAAGCTCACAGCAACAAAACACAGCTCACAGCAACAAAACACAGCTCACATCAACAAAACACAGCTCACATCAACAAAACACAGTTCACATCACCAAAACACAGCTCACATCACCAAAACACAGCTCACATCAACAAAACACAGCTCACATCAACTAAACACAGCTCACATCACCAAAACACAGCTCACATCAACAAAACACAGCTCACATCACCAAAACACAGCTCACATCACCATAACAAAGGTAATATCACCAGAACGCAGTTAACATCACCACAACATAGCACAAATCTCCAAAACAGAGCTCACATCACCAAAACACAGCTCACATCCCCACAACACAGCTCACATCACCAAAACACAGCTCACATCACCAAAACACAGCTCACATCAACAAAACACAGCTCACATCACCTAAACACAGCTCACATTCCCAAAACACAGCTCACATCAACAAAACAAAGCTCACATCAACAAACCACAGCTCACAGCAACAAAACACAGCTCACAGCAACAAAGCAAGCTCACAGCAACAAAACACAGCTCACAGCAACAAAACACAGCTCACATCAACAAACCACATCTCACAGCAACAAAACACAGCTCACATCACCAAAACACAGCTCACATCACTAAACCACAGCTCACATCAACAAAACACAGCTCACATCAACAAAACACAGCTCACATCACCAAAACACAGCTCACATCAACAAAACGCAGCTCACATCACCAAAACACAGCTCACATCAACAAAACACAGCTCACATCACCATAACACAGCTAATATCACCAGAACGCAGTTAACATCACCACAACATAGCTCAAATCTCCAAAACAGAGCTCACATCACCAAAACACAGCTCACATCCCCCAAATACAGCTGACATCACCAAAACACAGCTCACATCACCAAAACACAGCTCACATCAACAAAACAGAGCTCACATCACCAAAACGCAGCTCACATCAACAAAACACAGCTCACATCACCAAAACAGAGCTCACATCACCAAAACACAGCTCACATCCCCCAAATACAGCTGACATCACCAAAACACAGCTCACATCACCAAAACACAGCTCACATCAACAAAACAGAGCTCACATCACCAAAACGCAGCTCACATCAACAAAACACAGCTCACATCACCAAAACACAGCTCACATCAACAAAACACAGATAACATCACCCAACCACAGCTAACATCACTAAAACACAGCTCATATCACCAAAACACAGCTCACATCAACAAAACACAGCTCACATCACCAAAACACAGCTAACATCACTAAATCACAGCTCACATCAACAAACCACAGCTCACAGCAACAAAACACAGCTCACAGCAACAAAACAAGCTCACAGCAACAAAACACAGCTCACAGCAACAAAACACAGCTCACATCAACAAAACACAGCTCACATCAACAAAACACAGTTCACATCACCAAAACACAGCTCACATCACCAAAACACAGCTCACATCAACAAAACACAGCTCACATCACCATAACACAGCTAATATCACCAGAACGCAGTAAACATCACCACAACATAGCACAAATCTCCAAAACAGAGCTCACATCACCAAAACACAGCTCACATCCCCAAAACACAGCTCACATCACCAAAATACAGCTCACATCACCAAAACACAGCTCACATCAACAAAACACAGCTCACATCACCTAAACACAGCTCACATCCTCAAAACACAGCTTACATCAACAAAACACAGTTCACATCACCAAAACACAGCTCACATCACCAAAACACAGCTCACATCAACAAAACACAGCTCACATCAACTAAACACAGCTCACATCACCAAAACACAGCTCACATCAACAAAACACAGCTCACATCACCAAAACACAGCTCACATCACCATAACAAAGGTAATATCACCAGAACGCAGTTAACATCACCACAACATAGCACAAATCTCCAAAACAGAGCTCACATCACCAAAACACAGCTCACATCCCCACAACACAGCTCACATCACCAAAACACAGCTCACATCACCAAAACACAGCTCACATCAACAAAACACAGCTCACATCATCTAAACACAGCTCACATTCCCAAAACACAGCTCACATCAACAAAACAAAGCTCACATCAACAAACCACAGCTCACAGCAACAAAACACAGCTCACAGCAACAAAGCAAGCTCACAGCAACAAAACACAGCTCACAGCAACAAAACACAGCTCACATCAACAAACCACATCTCACAGCAACAAAACACAGCTCACATCACCAAAACACAGCTCACATCACTAAACCACAGCTCACATCAACAAAACACAGCTCACATCAACAAAACACAGCTCACATCACCAAAACACAGCTCACATCAACAAAACGCAGCTCACATCACCAAAACACAGCTCACATCAACAAAACACAGCTCACATCACCATAACACAGCTAATATCACCAGAACGCAGTTAACATCACCACAACATAGCTCAAATCTCCAAAACAGAGCTCACATCACCAAAACACAGCTCACATCCCCCAAATACAGCTGACATCACCAAAACACAGCTCACATCACCAAAACACAGCTCACATCAACAAAACAGAGCTCACATCACCAAAACGCAGCTCACATCAACAAAACACAGCTCACATCACCAAAACAGAGCTCACATCACCAAAACACAGCTCACATCCCCAAAACACAGCTCACATCACCAAAACACAGCTCACATCAACAAAACACAGCTCACATCACCAAAACACAGCTCACATCACCATAACACAGCTAATATCACCAGAACGCAGTAAATATCACCACAACATAGCGCAAATCTCCAAAACAGAGCTCACATCACCAAAACACAGCTCACATCCCCAAAACACAGCTCACATCACCAAAACACAGCTCACATCACCACAACACAGCTCACATCAACAAAACACAGCTCACATCACCTAAACACAGCTCACATCCCCAAAACACAGCTCACATCAACAAAACACAGCTCACATCAACAAACCACAGCTCACAGCAACAAAACACAGCTCACAGCAACAAAACAAGCTCACAGCAACAAAACACAGCTCACAGCAACAAAACACAGCTCACATCACCAAAACACAGCTCACATCACCAAAACACAGCTCACATCAACAAACCACAGCTCACAGCAACAAAACACCAAAACACAGCTCACATCAACAAAACACAGCTCACATCACCAAAACACAGCTCACATCACCATAACACAGCTAATATCACCAGAACGCAGTTAACATCACCACAACATAGCTCAAACCTCCAAAACAGAGCTCACATCAACAAAACACAGCTAACATCACTAAACCACAGCTCACATCACTAAAACACAGCTCACATCAACAAACCACAGCTCACATCACCTAAACACAGCTCACATCCCCAAAACACAGCTCACATCAACAAAACACAGCTCACATCAACAAACCATAGCTCACAGCAACAAAACACAGCTCACAGCAACAAAACAAGCTCACAGCAACAAAACACAGCTCACAGCAACAAAACACAGCTCACATCACCAAAACACAGCTCACATCACCAAAACACAGCTCACATCACCAGAACGCAGTTAACATCACCACAACTTAGCACAAATCTCCAAAACAGAGCTCACATCACCAAAACACAGCTCACATCCCAAAAACACTGCTCACATCACCAAAACACAGCTCACATCACCAAAACACAGCTCACATCAACAAAACAGAGCTCACATCACCAAAACGCAGCTCACATCAACAAAACACAGCTCACATCACCAAAACAGAGCTCACATCACCAAAACACAGCTCACATCCCCCAAATACAGCTGACATCACCAAAACACAGCTCACATCACCAAAACACAGCTCACATCAACAAAACAGAGCTCACATCACCAAAACGCAGCTCACATCAACAAAACACAGCTCACATCACCAAAACACAGCTCACATCAACAAAACACAGATAACATCACCCAACCACAGCTAACATCACTAAAACACAGCTCATATCACCAAAACACAGCTCACATCAACAAAACACAGCTCACATCACCAAAACACAGCTAACATCACTAAATCACAGCTCACATCAACAAACCACAGCTCACAGCAACAAAACACAGCTCACAGCAACAAAACAAGCTCACAGCAACAAAACACAGCTCACAGCAACAAAACACAGCTCACATCAACAAAACACAGCTCACATCAACAAAACACAGTTCACATCACCAAAACACAGCTCACATCACCAAAACACAGCTCACATCAACAAAACACAGCTCACATCACCATAACACAGCTAATATCACCAGAACGCAGTAAACATCACCACAACATAGCACAAATCTCCAAAACAGAGCTCACATCACCAAAACACAGCTCACATCCCCAAAACACAGCTCACATCACCAAAATACAGCTCACATCACCAAAACACAGCTCACATCAACAAAACACAGCTCACATCACCTAAACACAGCTCACATCCTCAAAACACAGCTTACATCAACAAAACACAGTTCACATCACCAAAACACAGCTCACATCACCAAAACACAGCTCACATCAACAAAACACAGCTCACATCAACTAAACACAGCTCACATCACCAAAACACAGCTCACATCAACAAAACACAGCTCACATCACCAAAACACAGCTCACATCACCATAACAAAGGTAATATCACCAGAACGCAGTTAACATCACCACAACATAGCACAAATCTCCAAAACAGAGCTCACATCACCAAAACACAGCTCACATCCCCACAACACAGCTCACATCACCAAAACACAGCTCACATCACCAAAACACAGCTCACATCAACAAAACACAGCTCACATCATCTAAACACAGCTCACATTCCCAAAACACAGCTCACATCAACAAAACAAAGCTCACATCAACAAACCACAGCTCACAGCAACAAAACACAGCTCACAGCAACAAAGCAAGCTCACAGCAACAAAACACAGCTCACAGCAACAAAACACAGCTCACATCAACAAACCACATCTCACAGCAACAAAACACAGCTCACATCACCAAAACACAGCTCACATCACTAAACCACAGCTCACATCAACAAAACACAGCTCACATCAACAAAACACAGCTCACATCACCAAAACACAGCTCACATCAACAAAACGCAGCTCACATCACCAAAACACAGCTCACATCAACAAAACACAGCTCACATCACCATAACACAGCTAATATCACCAGAACGCAGTTAACATCACCACAACATAGCTCAAATCTCCAAAACAGAGCTCACATCACCAAAACACAGCTCACATCCCCCAAATACAGCTGACATCACCAAAACACAGCTCACATCACCAAAACACAGCTCACATCAACAAAACAGAGCTCACATCACCAAAACGCAGCTCACATCAACAAAACACAGCTCACATCACCAAAACAGAGCTCACATCACCAAAACACAGCTCACATCCCCAAAACACAGCTCACATCACCAAAACACAGCTCACATCAACAAAACACAGCTCACATCACCAAAACACAGCTCACATCACCATAACACAGCTAATATCACCAGAACGCAGTAAATATCACCACAACATAGCGCAAATCTCCAAAACAGAGCTCACATCACCAAAACACAGCTCACATCCCCAAAACACAGCTCACATCACCAAAACACAGCTCACATCACCACAACACAGCTCACATCAACAAAACACAGCTCACATCACCTAAACACAGCTCACATCCCCAAAACACAGCTCACATCAACAAAACACAGCTCACATCAACAAACCACAGCTCACAGCAACAAAACACAGCTCACAGCAACAAAACAAGCTCACAGCAACAAAACACAGCTCACAGCAACAAAACACAGCTCACATCACCAAAACACAGCTCACATCACCAAAACACAGCTCACATCAACAAACCACAGCTCACAGCAACAAAACACCAAAACACAGCTCACATCAACAAAACACAGCTCACATCACCAAAACACAGCTCACATCACCATAACACAGCTAATATCACCAGAACGCAGTTAACATCACCACAACATAGCTCAAACCTCCAAAACAGAGCTCACATCAACAAAACACAGCTAACATCACTAAACCACAGCTCACATCACTAAAACACAGCTCACATCAACAAACCACAGCTCACATCACCTAAACACAGCTCACATCCCCAAAACACAGCTCACATCAACAAAACACAGCTCACATCAACAAACCATAGCTCACAGCAACAAAACACAGCTCACAGCAACAAAACAAGCTCACAGCAACAAAACACAGCTCACAGCAACAAAACACAGCTCACATCACCAAAACACAGCTCACATCACCAAAACACAGCTCACATCACCAGAACGCAGTTAACATCACCACAACTTAGCACAAATCTCCAAAACAGAGCTCACATCACCAAAACACAGCTCACATCCCAAAAACACTGCTCACATCACCAAAACACAGCTCACATCACCAAAACACAGCTCACATCAACAAAACACAGCTCACATCACCAAAACACAGCTCACATCACCCTAACACAGCTAATATCACCAGAACGCAGTAAACATCACCACAACATAGCACAAATTTCCAAAACAGAGATCACATCACCAAAACACAGCTCACATCCCCAAAACACAGCTCACATCACCAAAACACAGCTCACGTCACCAAAACACAGCTCACATCAACAAAACACAGCTCACATCACCTAAACACAGCTCACATCCCCAAAACACAGCTCACATCAACAAAACACAGCTCACATCAACAAACCACAGCTCACAGCAACAAAACACAGCTCACAGCAACAAAACAAGCTCACAGCAACAAAACACAGCTCACAGCAACAAAACACAGCTCAGATCAACAAACCACAGCTCACAGCAACAAAACACAGCTCACATCACCAAAACACAGCTCACATCACTAAACCACAGCTCACATCAACAAAACACAGCTCACTTGAACAAAACAGAGCGCACATCACCAAAACACAGCTCACATCAACAAAACAAAGCTCACATCACCAAAACACAGCTCACATCAACAAAACACAGCTCACATCACCAAAAGACAGCTCACATCACCATAACACACCTAATATCACCAGAACGCAGTTAACATCACCACAACATAGCACAAATCTCCAAAACAGAGCTCACATCACCAAAACACAGCTTACATCCCCAAAACACAGCTCACATCACCAAAACACAGCTCACGTCACCAAAACACAGCTCACATCAACAAAACACAGCTCACATCACCTAAACACAGCTCACATCCCCAAAACACAGCTCACATCAACAAAACACAGCTCACATCAACAAACCACAGCTCACAGCAACAAAACACAGCTCACAGCAACAAAACAAGCTCACAGCAACAAAACACAGCTCACAGCAACAAAACACAGCTCAGATCAACAAACCACAGCTCACAGCAACAAAACACAGCTCACATCACCAAAACACAGCTCACATCACTAAACCACAGCTCACATCAACAAAACACAGCTCACTTCAACAAAACAGAGCGCACATCACCAAAACACAGCTCACATCAACAAAACGCAGCTCACATCACCAAAACACAGCTCACATCAACAAAACACAGCTCACATCACCAAAACACAGCTCACATCACCATAACACAGCTAATATCACCAGAACGCAGTTAACATCACCACAACATAGCTCAAATCTCCAAAACAGAGCTCACATCACCAAAACACAGCTCACATCACCAAAACACAGCTCACATCAACAAAACACAGCTCACATCACCAAAACACAGCTCACATCACCATAACACAGCTAATATCACCAGAACGCAGTTAACATCACCACAACATAGCTCAAATCTCCAAAACACAGCTCACATCAACAAAACATAGCTCACATCACCAAAACACAGCTCACATCACCAAAACACAGCTCACATCACCAAAACACAGCTCACATCACCATAACACAGCTAATATCACCAGAACGCAGTTAACATCACCACAACGTAGCTCAAATCTCCAAAACAGAGCTCACATCACCAAAACACAGCTCACATCCCAAAACACAGCTAACATCACTAAACCACAGCTCACATCACTAAAACACAGCTCAGATCAACAAACCACAGCTCACATCAACAAAACTTAGCTCACATCAACAAAACACAGCTCTCATCACCAAAACAGAGCTCACATCACCAAAACACAGCTCACATCACCAAAACACAGCTCACATCACTAAACCACAGCTCACATCAACAAAACAGAGCTCACATCACCAAAACACAGCTCACATCACCATAACACAGCTAATATCACCAGAACGCAGTTAACATCACCACAACTTAGCACAAATCTCCAAAACAGAGCTCACATCACCAAAACACAGCTCACATCCCAAAAACACTGCTCACATCACCAAAACACAGCTCACATCACCAAAACACAGCTGTGTTTTGGTGATGTGAGCTGTGTTTTGGGGATGTGAGCTGTGTTTTGGTGATGTGAGCTCTGTTTTGGAGATTTGTGCTAAGTTGTGGTGATGTTAACTGCGTTCTGGTGATATTAGCTGTGTTTTGGTGTTTTGTTGCTGTGAAACACAGCTCACATCAACAAAACACAGCTCACATCACCAAAACACAGCTCACATCACCATAACACAGCTAATATCACCAGAACGCAGCTCACATCACCATAACACAGCTAATATCACCAGAACGCAGTTAACATCACCACAACGTAGCTCAAATCTCCAAAACAGAGCTCACATCACCAAAACACAGCTCACATCCCAAAACACAGCTAACATCACTAAACAACAGCTCACATCACTAAAACACAGCTCACATCAACAAACCACAGCTCACATCAACAAAACGCAGCTCACATCAACAAAACACAGCTCTCATCACCAAAACAGAGCTCACATCACCAAAACACAGCTCACATCACCAAAACACAGCTCACATCACTAAACCACAGCTCACATCAACAAAACAGAGCTCACATCACCAAAACACAGCTCACATCACCATAACACAGCTAATATCACCAGAACGCAGTTAACATCACCACAACTTAGCACAAATCTCCAAAACAGAGCTCACATCACCAAAACACAGCTCACATCCCAAAAACACTGCTCACATCACCAAAACACAGCTCACATCACCAAAACACAGCTCACATCAACAAAATACAGCTAACATCACTAAACCACAGCTCACATCCCCAAAACACAGCTCACATCAACAAAATACAGCTAACATCACTAAACCACAGCTCACATCACCAAAACACAGCTCACATCAACAAACCACAGCTCACATCACCAAAACACAGCTCACATCAACAAAACACAGCTCACATCACCAAAACACAGCTCACATCACCATAACACAGCTAATATCACCAGAACGCAGTTAACATCACCACAACATAGCTCAAATCTCCAAAACAGAGCTCACATCACCAAAACACTGCTCACATCCCCAAAATACAGCTCACATCACCAAAACACAGCTCACATCACCAAAACACAGCTCACATCAACAAAACAGAGCTCACATCACCAAAACACAGCTCACATCAACAAAACATAGCTCACATCACCAAAACACAGCTCACATCACCAAAACACAGCTCACATCACCAAAACACAGCTCACATCACCATAACACAGCTAATATCACCAGAACGCAGTTAACATCACCACAACGTAGCTCAAATCTCCAAAACAGAGCTCACATCACCAAAACACAGCTCACATCCCCAAAACACAGCTCACCTCCCCAAAACTCAGCTAACATCATTAAACCACAGCTCACATCACTAAACCGCAGCTCACATCAACAAAACACAGGTCACATCATCAAAACACAGCTAGCATCACCAAAACACAGCTCACATCAACAAAACACAGCTCACATCAACAAAATACAGCTAACATCACTAAACCACAGCTCACATCACCAAAACACAGCTCACATCAACAAAACACAGCTCACATCACCAAAACACAGCTCACATCACCATAACACAGCTAATATCACCAGAACGCAGTTAACATCACCACAACATAGCTCAAATCTCCAAAACAGAGCTCACATCACCAAAACACAGCTCACATCCCCAAAATACAGCTCACATCACCAAAACACAGCTCACATCACCAAAACACAGCTCACATCAACAAAACAGAGCTCACATCACCAAAACACAGCTCACATCAACAAAACATAGCTCACATCACCAAAACACAGCTCACATCACCAAAACACAGCTCACATCACCAAAACACAGCTCACATCACCATAACACAGCTAATATCACCAGAACGCAGTTAACATCACCACAAAGTAGCTCAAATCTCCAAAACACAGCTCACATCCCCAAAACACAGCTCACCTCCCCAAAACACAGCTAACATCATTAAACCACAGCTCACATCACTAAACCACAGCTCACATCAACAAAACACAGGTCACATCATCAAAACACAGCTAGCATCACCAAAACACAGCTCACATCACCAAAACACAGCTCACATCACCAAAACACAGGTCACATCATCAAAACACAGCTAGCATCACCAAAACACAGCTCACATCACTAAACCACAGCTCACATCAACAAAACACAGCTCACATCACCAAAACACAGCTCTCATCACCAAAACAGAGCTCACATCACCAAAACACAGCTCACATCACCAAAACACAGCTCACATCACTAAACCACAGCTCACATCAACAAAACACAGCTCACATCACCAAAACACAGCTCACATCACCATAACACAGCTAATATCACCAGAACGCAGTTAACATCACCACAACTTAGCACAAATCTCCAAAACAGAGCTCACATCACCAAAACACAGCTCACATCCCCAAAACACAGCTCACATCACCAAAACACAGCTCACATCACCAAAACACAGCTCACATCAACAAAACACAGCTCACATCGCCTAAACACAGCTCACATCCCCAAAACACAGCTCACATCAACAAAATACAGCTAACATCACTAAACCACAGCTCACATCACCAAAACACAGCTCACATCAACAAACCACAGCTCACAGCAACAAAACACCAAAACACAGCTCACATCAACAAAACACAGCTCACATCACCAAAACATAGCTCACATCACCATAACACAGCTAATATCACCAGAACGCAGTTAACATCACCACAACATAGCTCAAACCTCCAAAACAGAGCTCACATCAACAAAACACAGCTAACATCACTAAACCACAGCTCACATCACTAAAACACAGCTCACATCAACAAACCACAGCTCACATCAACAAAACTCAGCTCACATCAACAAAACACAGCTCTCATCACCAAAAGAGAGCTCACATCACCAAAACACAGCTCACATCACCAAAACACAGCTCACATCACTAAACCACAGCTCACATCAACAAAACAGAGCTCACATCACCAAAACACAGCTCACATCACCATAACACAGCTAATATCACCAGAACGCAGTTAACATCACCACAACTTAGCACAAATCTCCATAACAGAGCTCACATCACCAAAACACAGCTCACATCCCAAAAACACTGCTCACATCACCAAAACACAGCTCACATCACCAAAACATAGCTCACATCGCCTAAACACAGCTCACATCCCCAAAACACAGCTCACATCAACAAAATACAGCTAACATCACTAAACCACAGCTCACATCCCCAAAACACAGCTCACATCAACAAAATACAGCTAACATCACTAAACCACAGCTCACATCACCAAAACACAGCTCACATCAACAAACCACAGCTCACATCACCAAAACACAGCTCACATCAACAAAACACAGCTCACATCACCAAAACACAGCTCACATCACCATAACACAGCTAATATCACCAGAACGCAGTTAACATCACCACAACATAACTCAAATTTCCAAAACAGAGCTCACATCACCAAAACACAGCTCACATCCCCAAAATACAGCTCACATCACCAAAACACAGATCACATCACCAAAACACAGCTCACATCAACAAAACAGAGCTCACATCACCAAAACACAGCTCACATCAACAAAACACAGCTCACATCACCAAAACACAGCTCACATCACCAAAACACAGCTCACATCACCAAAACACAGCTCACATCACCATAACACAGCTAATATCACCAGAACGCAGTTAACATCACCACAACATAGCTCAAATCTCCAAAACAGAGCTCACATCACCAAAACACAGCTCACATCCCCAAAACACAGCTCACATCACCAAAACACAGCTCACATCAACAAAACACAGCTCACATCACCAAAACACAGATCACATCAACAAAACACAGCTCACATCACCATAACACAGCTAATATCACCAGAACGCAGTAAAGATCACCACAACATAGCACAAATCTCCAAAACAGAGCTCACATCACCAAAACACAGCTCACATCCCCAAAACACAGCTCACATCACCAAAACACAGCTCACATCACCAAAACACAGCTCACATCAACAAAACACAGCTCACATCACCTAAACACAGCTCACATCCCCAAAACACAGCTCACATCAACAAAACACAGCTCACATCAACAAACCACAGCTCACAGCAACAAAACACAGCTCACAGCAACAAAACAAGCTCACAGCAACAAAACACAGCTCACAGCAACAAAACACAGCTCACATCACCAAAACACAGCTCACATCAACAAAACACAGCTTACATCACCAAAACACAGCTCACATCAACAAAACACAGCTCACATCAACAAAACACAGCTCACATCACCAAAACACAGCTCACATCACCAAAACACAGCTCACATCAACAAAACACAGCTCACATCAACAAAACACAGCTCACATCAACAAAACACAGCTCACATCAACAAAACACATCTCACATCACCAAAACACAGCTCACATCAACAAAACACAGCTCACATCACCAAAACACAGCTCACATCACCATAAAACAGCTAATATCACCAGAACGCAGTGAACATCACCACAACATAGCACAAATCTCCAAAACAGAGCTCACATCACCAAAACACAGCTCACATCCCCAAAACACAGCTCACATCACCAAAACACAGCTCACATCACCAAAACACAGCTCACATCAACAAAACACAGCTCACATCACCTAAACACAGCTCACATCCCCAAAACACAGCTCACATCAACAAAACACAGCTCACATCAACAAACCACAGCTCACAGCAACAAAACACAGCTCACAGCAACAAAACAAGCTCACAGCAACAAAACACAGCTCACAGCAACAAAACACAGCTCACATCACCAAAACACAGCTCACATCAACAAAACACAGCTTACATCACCAAAACACAGCTCACATCAACAAAACACAGCTCACATCAACAAAACACAGCTCACATCACCAAAACACAGCTCACATCACCAAAACACAGCTCACATCAACAAAACACAGCTCACATCAACAAAACACAGCTCACATCAACAAAACACAGCTCACATCAACAAAACACATCTCACATCACCAAAACACAGCTCACATCAACAAAACACAGCTCACATCACCAAAACACAGCTCACATCACCATAAAACAGCTAATATCACCAGAACGCAGTGAACATCACCACAACATAGCACAAATCTCCAAAACAGAGCTCACATCACCAAAACACAGCTCACATCCCCAAAACACAGCTCACATCACCAAAACACAGCTCAGATCACCAAAACATGGCTCACATCAACAAAACACAGCTCACATCACCTAAACACAGCTCACATTCCCAAAACACAGCTCACATCAACAAAACACAGCTAACATCACTAAACCACAGCTCACATCACCAAAACAGAGCTCACATCAACAAAACACAGCTCACATCACTAAAACACAGCTCACATCACCAAAACACAGCTCTCATCACCAAAACACAGCTCACATCACTAAACCACAGCTCACATCACTAAACCACAGCTCACATAAACAAAACACAGCTCACATCAACAAAACACAGCTCACATCAACAAAACACAGCTCACATCAACAAAACACAGCTCACATCAACAAAACACAGCTCACATCACCAAAACACAGCTCACATCACCAAAACACAGCTCACATCAACAAAACACAGCTCACATCAACAAAACACAGCTCACATAAACAAAACACAGCTCACATCACCAAAACACAGCTCACATCACCAAAACACAGCTCACATCACCAAAACACAGCTCACATCAACAAAACAGAGCTCACATCACCAAAACACAGCTCACATCAACAAAACACAGCTCACATCACCAAAACACAGCTCACATCACCAAAACACAGCTCACATCACCATAACACAGCTAATATCACCAGAACGCAGTTAACATCACCACAACATAGCTCAAATCTCCAAAACAGAGCTCACATCACCAAAACACAGCTCACATCCCCAAAACACAGCTCACATCACCAAAACACAGCTCACATCAACAAAACACAGCTCACATCACCAAAACACAGGTCACATCAACAAAACACAGCTCACATCACCAAAACACAGCTCACATCACCATAACACAGCTAATATCACCAGAACGCAGTAAACATCACCACGACATAGCACAAATCTCCAAAACAGAGCTCACATCACCAAAACACAGCTCACAACCCCAAAACACAGCTTACATCACCAAAACACAGCTCACATCACCAAAACACAGCTCACATCAACAAAACACAGCTCACATCACCTAAACACAGCTCACATCCCCAAATCACAGCTCACATCAACAAAACACAGCTCACATCAACAAACCACAGCTCACAGCAACAAAACACAGCTCACAGCAACAAAACAAGCTCACAGCAACAAAACACATCTCACAGCAACAAAACACAGCTCACATCAACAAAACACAGCTCACATCACCAAAACACAGCTCACATCAACAAAACACAGCTCACATCACCAAAACACAGCTCACATCACCATAACACAGCTAATATCACCAGAACGCAGTTAACATCACCACAACATAACTCAAATTTCCAAAACAGAGCTCACATCACCAAAACACAGCTCACATCCCCAAAATACAGCTCACATCACCAAAACACAGATCACATCACCAAAACACAGCTCACATCAACAAAACAGAGCTCACATCACCAAAACACAGCTCACATCAACAAAACACAGCTCACATCACCAAAACACAGCTCACATCACCAAAACACAGCTCACATCACCAAAACACAGCTCACATCACCATAACACAGCTAATATCACCAGAACGCAGTTAACATCACCACAACATAGCTCAAATCTCCAAAACAGAGCTCACATCACCAAAACACAGCTCACATCCCCAAAACACAGCTCACATCACCAAAACTCAGCTCACATCAACAAAACACAGCTCACATCACCAAAACACAGATCACATCAACAAAACACAGCTCACATCACCATAACACAGCTAATATCACCAGAACGCAGTAAAGATCACCACAACATAGCACAAATCTCCAAAACAGAGCTCACATCACCAAAACACAGCTCACATCCCCAAAACACAGCTCACATCACCAAAACACAGCTCACATCACCAAAACACAGCTCACATCAACAAAACACAGCTCACATCACCTAAACACAGCTCACATCCCCAAAACACAGCTCACATCAACAAAACACAGCTCACATCAACAAACCACAGCTCACAGCAACAAAACACAGCTCACAGCAACAAAACAAGCTCACAGCAACAAAACACAGCTCACAGCAACAAAACACAGCTCACATCACCAAAACACAGCTCACATCAACAAAACACAGCTTACATCACCAAAACACAGCTCACATCAACAAAACACAGCTCACATCAACAAAACACAGCTCACATCACCAAAACACAGCTCACATCACCAAAACACAGCTCACATCAACAAAACACAGCTCACATCAACAAAACACAGCTCACATCAACAAAACACAGCTCACATCAACAAAACACATCTCACATCACCAAAACACAGCTCACATCAACAAAACACAGCTCACATCACCAAAACACAGCTCACATCACCATAAAACAGCTAATATCACCAGAACGCAGTGAACATCACCACAACATAGCACAAATCTCCAAAACAGAGCTCACATCACCAAAACACAGCTCACATCCCCAAAACACAGCTCACATCACCAAAACACAGCTCAGATCACCAAAACATGGCTCACATCAACAAAACACAGCTCACATCACCTAAACACAGCTCACATTCCCAAAACACAGCTCACATCAACAAAACACAGCTAACATCACTAAACCACAGCTCACATCACCAAAACAGAGCTCACATCAACAAAACACAGCTCACATCACCAAAACACAGCTCACATCACCATAACACAGCTAATATCACCAGAACGCAGTAAACATCACCACGACATAGCACAAATCTCCAAAACAGAGCTCACATCACCAAAACACAGCTCACAACCCCAAAACACAGCTTACATCACCAAAACACAGCTCACATCACCAAAACACAGCTCACATCAACAAAACACAGCTCACATCACCTAAACACAGCTCACATCCCCAAATCACAGCTCACATCAACAAAACACAGCTCACATCAACAAACCACAGCTCACAGCAACAAAACACAGCTCACAGCAACAAAACAAGCTCACAGCAACAAAACACATCTCACAGCAACAAAACACAGCTCACATCAACAAAACACAGCTCACATCACCAAAACACAGCTCACATCAACAAAACACAGCTCACATCACCAAAACACAGCTCACATCACCATAAAACAGCTAATATCACCAGAACGCAGTGAACATCACCACAACATAGCACAAATCTCCAAAACAGAGCTCACATCACCAAAACACTGCTCACATCACCAAAACACAGCTCACATCACCAAAACACAGCTCACATCAACAAAACACAGCTCACATCGCCTAAACACAGCTCACATCCCCAAAACACAGCTCACATCAACAAAATACAGCTAACATCACTAAACCACAGCTCACATCCCCAAAACACAGCTCACATCAACAAAATACAGCTAACATCACTAAACCACAGCTCACATCACCAAAACACAGCTCACATCAACAAACCACAGCTCACATCACCAAAACACAGCTCACATCAACAAAACACAGCTCACATCACCAAAACACAGCTCACATCACCATAACACAGCTAATATCACCAAAACACAGCTCACATCACCAAAACACAGCTCACATCACCATAACACAGCTCACATCAACAAAACAGAGCTCACATCACCAAAACACAGCTCACATCAACAAAACACAGCTCGCATCACCAAAACACAGCTCACATCACCAAAACACAGCTCACATCACCAAAACACAGCTCACATCACCAAAACACAGCTCACATCACCATAACACAGCTAATATCACCAGAACGCAGTAAACATCACCACAACATAGCACAAATTTCCAAAACAGAGCTCACATCACCAAAACACAGCTCACATCCCCAAAATACAGCTCACATCACCAAAACACAGATCACATCACCAAAACACAGCTCACATCAACAAAACAGAGCTCACATCACCAAAACACAGCTCACATCAACAAAACACAGCTCACATCACCAAAACACAGCTCACATCACCAAAACACAGCTCACATCACCAAAACACAGCTCACATCACCATAACACAGCTAATATCACCAGAACGCAGTTAACATCACCACAACATAGCTCAAATCTCCAAAACAGAGCTCACATCACCAAAACACAGCTCACATCCCCAAAACACAGCTCACATCACCAAAAGACAGCTCACATCAACAAAACACAGCTCACATCACCAAAACACAGATCACATCAACAAAACACAGCTCACATCACCAAAACACAGCTCACATCACCATAACACAGCTAATATCACCAGAACGCAGTAAACATCACCACAACATAGCACAAATCTCCAAAACAGAGCTCACATCACCAAAACACAGCTCACATCCCCAAAACACAGCTCACATCACCAAAACACAGCTCACATCACCAAAACACAGCTCACATCAACAAAACACAGCTCACATCACCTAAACACAGCTCACATCCCCAAAACACAGCTCACATCAACAAAACACAGCTCACATCAACAAACCACAGCTCACAGCAACAAAACACAGCTCACAGCAACAAAACAAGCTCACAGCAACAAAACACAGCTCACAGCAACAAAACACAGCTCACATCACCAAAACACAGCTCACATCAACAAAACACAGCTTACATCACCAAAACACAGCTCACATCAACAAAACACAGCTCACATCAACAAAACACAGCTCACATCACCAAAACACAGCTCACATCACCAAAACACAGCTCACATCAACAAAACACAGCTCACATCAACAAAACACAGCTCACATCAACAAAACACAGCTCACATCAACAAAACACATCTCACATCACCAAAACACAGCTCACATCAACAAAACACAGCTCACATCACCAAAACACAGCTCACATCACCATAAAACAGCTAATATCACCAGAACGCAGTGAACATCACCACAACATAGCACAAATCTCCAAAACAGAGCTCACATCACCAAAACACAGCTCACATCAACAAAACACAGCTCACATCACCTAAACACAGCTCACATTCCCAAAACACAGCTCACATCAACAAAACACAGCTAACATCACTAAACCACAGCTCA
Organism: Scyliorhinus torazame; assembly: GCF_047496885.1. Classification (NCBI taxonomy): domain Eukaryota; kingdom Metazoa; phylum Chordata; class Chondrichthyes; order Carcharhiniformes; family Scyliorhinidae; genus Scyliorhinus; species Scyliorhinus torazame. Next base: position 187,790,157 of record NC_092722.1, read on the forward strand.
CATCACCAGAACGCAGCTCACATCAACAAAACACAGCTCAAATCTCCAAAACAGAGCTCACATCACCAAAACACAGCTCACATCCCCAAAATACAGCTCACATCACCAAAACACAGCTCACATCACCAAAACACAGCTCACATCAACAAAACAGAGCTCACATCACCAAAACACAGCTCACATCAACAAAACATAGCTCACATCACCAAAACACAGCTCACATCACCAAAACACAGCTCACATCACCAAAACACAGCTCACATCACCATAACACAGCTAATATCACCAGAACGCAGTTAACATCACCACAACGTAGCTCAAATCTCCAAAACAGAGCTCACATCACCAAAACACAGCTCACATCCCCAAAACACAGCTCACCTCCCCAAAACACAGCTAACATGATTAAACCACAGCTCACATCACCAAAACACAGCTCACATCACCAAAACACAGGTCACATCATCAAAACACAGCTAGCATCACCAAAACACAGCTCACATCACTAAACCACAGCTCACATCAACAAAACACAGCTCACATCACCAAAACATAGCTCTCATCACCAAAACAGAGCTCACATCACCAAAACACAGCTCACATCACCAAAACACAGCTCACATCACTAAACCACAGCTCACATCAACAAAACACAGCTCACATCACCAAAACACAGCTCACATCACCATAACACAGCTAATATCACCAGAACGCAGTTAACATCACCACAACTTAGCACAAATCTCCAAAACAGAGCTCACATCACCAAAACACAGCTCACATCCCCAAAACACAGCTCACATCACCAAAACACAGCTCACATCACCAAAACACAGCTCACATCAACAAAACACAGCTCACATCGCCTAAACACAGCTCACATCCCCAAAACACAGCTCACATCAACAAAATACAGCTAACATCACTAAACCACAGCTCACATCACCAAAACACAGCTCACATCAACAAACCACAGCTCACAGCAACAAAACACCAAAACACAGCTCACATCAACAAAACACAGCTCACATCACCAAAACACAGCTCACATCACCATAACACAGCTAATATCACCAGAACGCAGTTAACATCACCACAACATAGCTCAAACCTCCAAAACAGAGCTCACATCAACAAAACACAGCTAACATCACTAAACCACAGCTCACATCACTAAAACACAGCTCACATCAACAAACCACAGCTCACATCAACAAAACTCAGCTCACATCAACAAAACACAGCTCTCATCACCAAAACAGAGCTCACATCACCAAAACACAGCTCACATCACCAAAACACAGCTCACATCACTAAACCACAGCTCACATCAACAAAACAGAGCTCACATCACCAAAACACAGCTCACATCACCATAACACAGCTAATATCACCAGAACGCAGTTAACATCACCACAACTTAGCACAAATCTCCAAAACAGAGCTCACATCACCAAAACACAGCTCACATCCCAAAAACACTGCTCACATCACCAAAACACAGCTCACATCACCAAAACACAGCTCACATCAACAAAACACAGCTCACATCGCCTAAACACAGCTCACATCACCAAAACACAGCTCACATCAACAAAATACAGCTAACATCACTAAACCACAGCTCACATCCCCAAAACACAGCTCACATCAACAAAATACAGCTAACATCACTAAACCACAGCTCACATCACCAAAACACAGCTCACATCAACAAACCACAGCTCACATCACCAAAACACAGCTCACATCAACAAAACACAGCTCACATCACCAAAACACAGCTCACATCACCATAACACAGCTAATATCACCAGAACGCAGTTAACATCACCACAACATAACTCAAATTTCCAAAACAGAGCTCACATCACCAAAACACAGCTCACATCCCCAAAATACAGCTCACATCACCAAAACACAGATCACATCACCAAAACACAGCTCACATCAACAAAACAGAGCTCACATCACCAAAACACAGCTCACATCAACAAAACACAGCTCACATCACCAAAACACAGCTCACATCACCAAAACACAGCTCACATCACCAAAACACAGCTCACATCACCATAACACAGCTAATATCACCAGAACGCAGTTAACATCACCACAACATAGCTCAAATCTCCAAAACAGAGCTCACATCACCAAAACACAGCTCACATCCCCAAAACACAGCTCACATCACCAAAAGACAGCTCACATCAACAAAACACAGCTCACATCACCAAAACACAGATCACATCAACAAAACACAGCTCACATCACCAAAACACAGCTCACATCACCATAACACAGCTAATATCACCAGAACGCAGTAAACATCACCACAACATAGCACAAATCTCCAAAACAGAGCTCACATCACCAAAACACAGCTCACATCCCCAAAACACAGCTCACATCACCAAAACACAGCTCACATCACCAAAACACAGCTCACATCAACAAAACACAGCTCACATCACCTAAACACAGCTCACATCCCCAAAACACAGCTCACATCAACAAAACACAGCTCACATCAACAAACCACAGCTCACAGCAACAAAACACAGCTCACAGCAACAAAACAAGCTCACAGCAACAAAACACAGCTCACAGCAACAAAACACAGCTCACATCACCAAAACACAGCTCACATCAACAAAACACAGCTTACATCACCAAAACACAGCTCACATCAACAAAACACAGCTCACATCAACAAAACACAGCTCACATCACCAAAACACAGCTCACATCACCAAAACACATCTCACATCAACAAAACACAGCTCACATCAACAAAACACAGCTCACATCAACAAAACACAGCTCACATCACCAAAACACATCTCACATCACCAAAACACAGCTCACATCAACAAAACAGAGCTCACATCACCAAAACACAGCTCACATCAACAAAACATAGCTCACATCACCAAAACACAGCTCACATCACCAAAACACAGCTCACATCACCAAAACACAGCTCACATCACCATAACACAGCTAATATCACCAGAACGCAGTTAACATCACCACAACGTAGCTCAAATCTCCAAAACAGAGCTCACATCACCAAAACACAGCTCACATCCCCAAAACACAGCTCACCTCCCCAAAACACAGCTAACATGATTAAACCACAGCTCACATCACCAAAACACAGCTCACATCACCAAAACACAGGTCACATCATCAAAACACAGCTAGCATCACCAAAACACAGCTCACATCACTAAACCACAGCTCACATCAACAAAACACAGCTCACATCACCAAAACATAGCTCTCATCACCAAAACAGAGCTCACATCACCAAAACACAGCTCACATCACCAAAACACAGCTCACATCACTAAACCACAGCTCACATCAACAAAACACAGCTCACATCACCAAAACACAGCTCACATCACCATAACACAGCTAATATCACCAGAACGCAGTTAACATCACCACAACTTAGCCCAAATCTCCAAAACAGAGCTCACATCACCAAAACACAGCTCACATCCCCAAAACACAGCTCACATCACCAAAACACAGCTCACATCACCAAAACACAGCTCACATCAACAAAACACAGCTCACATCGCCTAAACACAGCTCACATCCCCAAAACACAGCTCACATCAACAAAATACAGCTAACATCACTAAACCACAGCTCACATCACCAAAACACAGCTCACATCAACAAACCACAGCTCACAGCAACAAAACACCAAAACACAGCTCACATCAACAAAACACAGCTCACATCACCAAAACACAGCTCACATCACCATAACACAGCTAATATCACCAGAACGCAGTTAACATCACCACAACATAGCTCAAACCTCCAAAACAGAGCTCACATCAACAAAACACAGCTAACATCACTAAACCACAGCTCACATCACTAAAACACAGCTCACATCAACAAACCACAGCTCACATCAACAAAACTCAGCTCACATCAACAAAACACAGCTCTCATCACCAAAACAGAGCTCACATCACCAAAACACAGCTCACATCACCAAAACACAGCTCACATCACTAAACCACAGCTCACATCAACAAAACAGAGCTCACATCACCAAAACACAGCTCACATCACCATAACACAGCTAATATCACCAGAACGCAGTTAACATCACCACAACTTAGCACAAATCTCCAAAACAGAGCTCACATCACCAAAACACAGCTCACATCCCAAAAACACTGCTCACATCACCAAAACACAGCTCACATCACCAAAACACAGCTCACATCAACAAAACACAGCTCACATCGCCTAAACACAGCTCACATCACCAAAACACAGCTCACATCAACAAAATACAGCTAACATCACTAAACCACAGCTCACATCCCCAAAACACAGCTCACATCAACAAAATACAGCTAACATCACTAAACCACAGCTCACATCACCAAAACACAGCTCACATCAACAAACCACAGCTCACATCACCAAAACACAGCTCACATCAACAAAACACAGCTCACATCACCAAAACACAGCTCACATCACCATAACACAGCTAATATCACCAGAACGCAGTTAACATCACCACAACATAACTCAAATTTCCAAAACAGAGCTCACATCACCAAAACACAGCTCACATCCCCAAAATACAGCTCACATCACCAAAACACAGATCACATCACCAAAACACAGCTCACATCAACAAAACAGAGCTCACATCACCAAAACACAGCTCACATCAACAAAACACAGCTCACATCACCAAAACACAGCTCACATCACCAAAACACAGCTCACATCACCAAAACACAGCTCACATCACCATAACACAGCTAATATCACCAGAACGCAGTTAACATCACCACAACATAGCTCAAATCTCCAAAACAGAGCTCACATCACCAAAACACAGCTCACATCCCCAAAACACAGCTCACATCACCAAAAGACAGCTCACATCAACAAAACACAGCTCACATCACCAAAACACAGATCACATCAACAAAACACAGCTCACATCACCAAAACACAGCTCACATCACCATAACACAGCTAATATCACCAGAACGCAGTAAACATCACCACAACATAGCACAAATCTCCAAAACAGAGCTCACATCACCAAAACACAGCTCACATCCCCAAAACACAGCTCACATCACCAAAACACAGCTCACATCACCAAAACACAGCTCACATCAACAAAACACAGCTCACATCACCTAAACACAGCTCACATCCCCAAAACACAGCTCACATCAACAAAACACAGCTCACATCAACAAACCACAGCTCACAGCAACAAAACACAGCTCACAGCAACAAAACAAGCTCACAGCAACAAAACACAGCTCACAGCAACAAAACACAGCTCACATCACCAAAACACAGCTCACATCAACAAAACACAGCTTACATCACCAAAACACAGCTCACATCAACAAAACACAGCTCACATCAACAAAACACAGCTCACATCACCAAAACACAGCTCACATCACCAAAACACAGCTCACATCAACAAAACACAGCTCACATCAACAAAACACAGCTCACATCAACAAAACACAGCTCACATCACCAAAACACATCTCACATCACCAAAACACAGCTCACATCAACAAAACACAGCTCACATCACCAAAACACAGCTCACATCACCATAAAACAGCTAATATCACCAGAACGCAGTGAACATCACCACAACATAGCACAAATCTCCAAAACAGAGCTCACATCACCAAAACACAGCTCACATCCCCACAACACAGCTCACATCACCAAAACACAGCTCAGATCACCAAAACACAGCTCACATCAACAAAACACAGCTCACATCACCTAAACACAGCTCACATTCCCAAAACACAGCTCACATCAACAAAACACAGCTAACATCACTAAACCACAGCTCACATCACCAAAACAGAGCTCACATCAACAAAACACAGCTCACATCACTAAAACACAGCTCACATCACAAAAACACAGCTCTCATCACCAAAACACAGCTCACATCACTAAACCACAGCTCACATCACTAAACCACAGCTCACATAAACAAAACACAGCTCACATCAACAAAACACAGCTCACATCAACAAAACACAGCTCACATCAAAAAAACATAGCTCACATCAACAAAACACAGCTCACATCAACAAAACACAGCTCACATCACCAAAACACAGCTCACATCACCAAAACACAGCTCACATCACCAAAACACAGCTCACATCACCAAAACACAGCTCACATCACCATAACACAGCTAATATCACCAGAACGCAGTTAACATCACCACAACATAGCTCAAATCTCCAAAACACAGCTCACATCACCAAAACACAGCTCACATCCCCAAAACACAGCTCACATCACCAAAACACAGCTCACATCAACAAAACACAGCTCACATCACCAAAACACAGATCACATCAACAAAACACAGCTCACATCACCAAAACACAGCTCACATCACCATAACACAGCTAATATCACCAGAACGCAGTAAACATCACCACAACATAGCACAAATCTCCAAAACAGAGCTCACATCACCAAAACACAGCTCACATCCCCAAAACACAGCTCACATCACCAAAACACAGCTCACATCACCAAAACACAGCTCACATCAACAAAACACAGCTCACATCACCTAAACACAGCTCACATCCCCAAAACACAGCTCACATCAACAAAACACAGCTCACATCAACAAACCACAGCTCACAGCAACAAAACACAGCTCACAGCAACAAAACAAGCTCACAGCAACAAAACACAGCTCACAGCAACAAAACACAGCTCACATCACCAAAACACAGCTCACATCAACAAAACACAGCTTACATCACCAAAACACAGCTTACATCACCAAAACACAGCTCACATCCCCACAACACAGCTCACATCACCAAAACACAGCTCAGATCACCAAAACACAGCTCACATCAACAAAACACAGCTCACATCACCTAAACACAGCTCACATTCCCAAAACACAGCTCACATCAACAAAACACAGCTAACATCACTAAACCACAGCTCACATCACCAAAACAGAGCTCACATCAACAAAACACAGCTCACATCACTAAAACACAGCTCACATCACAAAAACACAGCTCTCATCACCAAAACACAGCTCACATCACTAAACCACAGCTCACATCACTAAACCACAGCTCACATAAACAAAACACAGCTCACATCAACAAAACACAGCTCACATCAACAAAACACAGCTCACATCAACAAAACATAGCTCACATCAACAAAACACAGCTCACATCAACAAAACACAGCTCACATCACCAAAACACAGCTCACATCACCAAAACACAGCTCACATCACCAAAACACAGCTCACATCACCAAAACACAGCTCACATCACCATAACACAGCTAATATCACCAGAACGCAGTTAACATCACCACAACATAGCTCAAATCTCCAAAACACAGCTCACATCACCAAAACACAGCTCACATCCCCAAAACACAGCTCACATCACCAAAACACAGCTCACATCAACAAAACACAGCTCACATCACCAAAACACAGATCACATCAACAAAACACAGCTCACATCACCAAAACACAGCTCACATCACCATAACACAGCTAATATCACCAGAACGCAGTAAACATCACCACAACATAGCACAAATCTCCAAAACAGAGCTCACATCACCAAAACACAGCTCACATCCCCAAAACACAGCTCACATCACCAAAACACAGCTCACATCACCAAAACACAGCTCACATCAACAAAACACAGCTCACATCACCTAAACACAGCTCACATCCCCAAAACACAGCTCACATCAACAAAACACAGCTCACATCAACAAACCACAGCTCACAGCAACAAAACACAGCTCACAGCAACAAAACAAGCTCACAGCAACAAAACACAGCTCACAGCAACAAAACACAGCTCACATCACCAAAACACAGCTCACATCAACAAAACACAGCTTACATCACCAAAACACAGCTCACATCAACAAAACACAGCTCACATCAACAAAACACAGCTCACATCACCAAAACACAGCTCACATCACCAAAACACAGCTCACATCAACAAAACACAGCTCACATCAACAAAACACAGCTCACATCAACAAAACACAGCTCACATCAACAAAACACATCTCACATCACCAAAACACAGCTCACATCAACAAAACACAGCTCACATCACCAAAACACAGCTCACATCACCATAAAACAGCTAATATCACCAGAACGCAGTGAACATCACCACAACATAGCACAAATCTCCAAAACAGAGCTCACATCACCAAAACACAGCTCACATCCCCAAAACATAGCTCACATCACCAAAACACAGCTCAGATCACCAAAACACAGCTCACATCAACAAAACACAGCTCACATCACCTAAACACAGCTCACATTCCCAAAACACAGCTCACATCAACAAAACACAGCTAACATCACTAAACCACAGCTCACATCACCAAAACAGAGCTCACATCAACAAAACACAGCTCACATCACTAAAACACAGCTCACATCACCAAAACACAGCTCTCATCACCAAAACACAGCTCACATCACTAAACCACAGCTCACATCACTAAACCACAGCTCACATAAACAAAACACAGCTCACATCAACAAAACACAGCTCACATCAACAAAACACAGCTCACATCAACAAAACACAGCTCACATCAACAAAACACAGCTCACATCACCAAAACACAGCTCACATCACCAAAACACAGCTCACATCAACAAAACACAGCTCACATCAACAAAACACAGCTCACATAAACAAAACACAGCTCACATCACCAAAACACAGCTCACATCACCAAAACACAGCTCACATCACCAAAACACAGCTCACATCAACAAAACAGAGCTCACATCACCAAAACACAGCTCACATCACCAAAACACAGCTCACATCACCAAAACACAGCTCACATCACCATAACACAGCTAATATCACCAGAACGCAGTTAACATCACCACAACATAGCTCAAATCTCCAAAACAGAGCTCACATCACCAAAACACAGCTCACATCCCCAAAACACAGCTCACATCACCAAAACACAGCTCACATCAACAAAACACAGCTCACATCACCAAAACACAGGTCACATCAACAAAACACAGCTCACATCACCAAAACACAGCTCACATCACCATAAGACAGCTAATATCACCAGAACGCAGTAAACATCACCACAACATAGCACAAATCTCCAAAACAGAGCTCACATCACCAAAACACAGCTCACAACCCCAAAACACAGCTTACATCACCAAAACACAGCTCACATCACCACAACACAGCTCACATCAACAAAACACAGCTCACATCACCTAAACACAGCTCACATCCCCAAAACACAGCTCACATCAACAAAACACATTTCACATCAACAAACCACAGCTCACAGCAACAAAACACAGCTCACAGCAACAAAACAAGCTCACAGCAACAAAACACATCTCACAGCAACAAAACACAGCTCACATCAACAAAACACAGCTCACATCACCAAAACACAGCTCACATCAACAAAACACAGCTCACATCACCAAAACACAGCTCACATCACCATAAAACAGCTAATATCACCAGAACGCAGTGAACATCACCACAACATAGCACAAATCTCCAAAACAGAGCTCACATCAACAAAACACAGCTCACATCACCTAAACACAGCTCACAGCAACAAAACACAGCTCACAGCAACAAAACAAGCTCACAGCAACAAAACACATCTCACAGCAACAAAACACAGCTCACATCAACAAAACACAGCTCACATCACCAAAACACAGCTCACATCAACAAAACACAGCTCACATCACCAAAACACAGCTCACATCACCAAAACACAGCTCACATCAACAAAACACAGCTCACATCACCTAAACACAGCTCACATTCCCAAAACACAGCTCACATCAACAAAACACAGCTAACATCACTAAACCACAGCTCACATCACCAAAACAGAGCTCACATCAACAAAACACAGCTCACATCACTAAAACACAGCTCACATTACCAAAACACAGTTCACATCACCAAAACACAGCTCACATCACTAAACCACAGCTCACATCACTAAACCACAGCTCACATAAACAAAACACAGCTCACATCAACAAAACACAGCTCACATCAACAAAACACAGCTCACATCAACAAAACACAGCTCACATCAACAAAACACAGCTCACATCACCAAAACACAGCTCACATCACCAAAACACAGCTCAAATCACCAAAACACAGCTCACATCAACAAAACACAGCTCACATCAACAAAACACAGCTCACATTAACAAAACACAGCTCACATCAACAAAACACAGCTCATATCACCAGAACACAGCTCACATCACTAAACCACAGCTCACATCAACAAAACACAGCTCACATCAACAAAACACAGCGCACATCAACAAAACACAGCTCACATCACCAAAACACCACTCACATCCCCAAAACACAGCTCACATCCCCAAAACACAGCTCACATCAACAAAACACAGCTAACATCACTAAACCACAGCTGACATCACCAAAACACAGCTCACATCAACAAACCACAGCTCACAGCAACAAAACTCAGCTCACATCAACAAAACTCAGCTCACATGAACAAAACACAGCTCTCATCACCACAACAGAGCTCACATCACCAAAACACAGCTCACATCACCAAAACACAGCTCACATCACTAAACCACAGCTCACATCAACAAAACACAGCTCACATCACCAAAACACAGCTCACATCACCATAACACAGCTAATATTACCAGAACGCAGTTAACATCACCACAACTTAGCACAAATCTCCAAAACAGAGCTCACATCACCAAAACACAGCTCACATCCCCAAAACACAGCTCACATCACCAAAACACAGCTCACATCACCAAAACACAGCTCACATCAACAAAACACAGCTCACATCGCCTAAACACAGCTCACATCCCCAAAACACAGCTCACATCAACAAAATACAGCCAACATCACTAAACCACAGCTCACATCAAGAAAACACAGCTCACATCAACAAACCACAGCTCACAGCAACAAAACACCAAAACACAGCTCACATCAACAAAACACAGCTCACATCACCAAAACACAGCTCACATCACCATAACACAGCTAATATCACCAGAACGCAGTTAACATCACCACAACATAGCTCAAACCTCCAAAACAGACCTCACATCAACAAAACACAGCTAACATCACTAAACCACAGCTCACATCACCAAAACACAGCTCACATCAACAAACCACAGCTCACATCAACAAAACTCAGCTCACATCAACAAAACACAGCTCTCATCACCAAAACAGAGCTCACATCACCAAAACACAGCTCACATCACCAAAACACAGCTCACATCACTAAACCACAGCTCACATCAACAAAACAGAGCTCACATCACCAAAACACAGCTCACATCACCATAACACAGCTAATATCACCAGAACGCAGTTAACATCACCACAACTTAGCACAAATCTCCAAAACAGAGCTCACATCACCAAAACACAGCTCACATCCAAAACACTGCTCACATCACCAAAACACAGCTCACATCACCAAAACACAGCTCACATCAACAAAACACAGCTCACATCGCCTAAACACAGCTCACATCCCCAAAACACAGCTCACATCAACAAAATACAGCTAACATCACGAAACCACAGCTCACATCCCCAAAACACAGCTCACATCAACAAAATACAGCTAACATCACTAAACCACAGCTCACATCACCAAAACACAGCTCACATCAACAAACCACAGCTCACATCACCAAAACACAGCTCACATCAACAAAACATAGCTCACATCACCAAAACACAGCTCACATCACCATAACACAGCTAATATCACCAGAACGCAGTTAACATCACCACAACTTAGCACAAATATCCAAAACAGAGCTCACATCACCAAAACACAGCTCACATCCCCAAAACACAGCTCACATCACCAAAACACAGCTCACATCACCAAAACACAGCTCACATCAACAAAACACAGCTCACATCGCCTAAACACAGCTCACATCCCCAAAACACAGCTCACATCAACAAAATACAGCTAACATCACTAAACCACAGCTCACATCAACAAAACACAGCTCACATCAACAAACCACAGCTCACAGCAACAAAACACCAAAACACAGCTCACATCAACAAAACACAGCTCACATCACCAAAACACAGCTCACATCACCATAACACAGCTAATATCACCAGAACGCAGTTAACATCACCACAACATAGCTCAAACCTCCAAAACAGAGCTCACATCAACAAAACACAGCTAACATCACTAAACCACAGCTCACATCACCAAAACACAGCTCACATCAACAAACCACAGCTCACATCAACAAAACTCAGCTCACATCAACAAAACAAAGCTCTCATCACCAAAACAGAGCTCACATCACCAAAACACAGCTCACATCACCAAAACACAGCTCACATCACTAAACCACAGCTCACATCAACAAAACAGAGCTCACATCACCAAAACACAGCTCACATCACCATAACACAGCTAATATCACCAGAACGCAGTTAACATCACCACAACATAGCTCAAACCTCCAAAACAGAGCTCACATCAACAAAACACAGCTAACATCACTAAACCACAGCTCACATCACTAAAACACAGCTCACATCAACAAAATACAGCTAACATCACTAAACCACAGCTCACATCACCAAAACACAGCTCACATCAACAAACCACAGCTCACAGCAACAAAACACCAAAACCCAGCTCACATCAACAAAACACAGCTCACATCACCAAAACACAGCTCACATCACCATAACACAGCTAATATCACCAGAACGCAGTTAACATCACCACAACATAGCTCAAACCTCCAAAACAGAGCTCACATCAACAAAACACAGCTAACATCACTAAACCACAGCTCACATCACTAAAACACAGCTCACATCAACAAACCACTGCTCACATCAACAAAACTCAGCTCACATCAACAAAACACAGCTCTCATCACCAAAACAGAGCTCACATCACCAAAACACAGCTCACATCACCAAAACACAGCTCACATCACTAAACCACAGCTCACATCAACAAAACAGAGCTCACATCACCAAAACACAGCTCACATCACCATAACACAGCTAATATCACCAGAACGCAGTTAACATCACCACAACTTAGCACAAATCTCCAAAACAGAGCTCACATCACCAAAACACAGCTCACATCCCAAAAACACTGCTCACATCACCAAAACACAGCTCACATCACCAAAACACAGCTCACATCAACAAAACACAGCTCACATCGCCTAAACACAGCTCACATCCCCAAAACACAGCTCACATCAACAAAATACAGCTAACATCACTAAACCACAGCTCACATCCCCAAAACACAGCTCACATCAACAAAATACAGCTAACATCACTAAACCACAGCTCACATCACCAAAACACAGCTCACATCAACAAACCACAGCTCACATCACCAAAACACAGCTCACATCAACAAAACACAGCTCACATCACCAAAACACAGCTCACATCACCATAACACAGCTAATATCACCAGAACGCAGTTAACATCACCACAACATAACTGAAATTTCCAAAACAGAGCTCACATCACCAAAACACAGCTCACATCCCCAAAATACAGCTCACATCACCAAAACACAGATCACATCACCAAAACACAGCTCACATCAACAAAACAGAGCTCACATCACCAAAACACAGCTCACATCAACAAAACACAGCTCACATCACCAAAACACAGCTCACATCACCAAAACACAGCTCACATCACCAAAACACAGCTCACATCACCATAACACAGCTAATATCACCAGAACGCAGTTAACATCACCACAACATAGCTCAAATCTCCAAAACAGAGCTCACATCACCAAAACACAGCTCACATCAACAAAACACAGCTCACATCACCAAAGCACAGCTCACATCAACAAAACACAGCTCACATCACCAAAACACAGATCACATCAACAAAACACAGCTCACATCACCAAAACACAGCTCACATCACCATAACACAGCTAATATCACCAGAACGCAGTAAACATCACCACAACATAGCACAAATCTCCAAAACAGAGCTCACATCACCAAAACACAGCTCACATCCCCAAAACACAGCTCACATCACCAAAACACAGCTCACATCACCAAAACACAGCTCACATCAACAAAACACAGCTCACATCACCTAAACACAGCTCACATCCCCAAAACACAGCTCACATCAACAAAACACAGCTCACATCAACAAACCACAGCTCACAGCAACAAAACACAGCTCACAGCAACAAAACAAGCTCACAGCAACAAAACACAGCTCACAGCAACAAAACACAGCTCACATCACCAAAACACAGCTCACATCAACAAAACACAGCTTACATCACCAAAACACAGCTCACATCAACAAAACACAGCTCACATCAACAAAACACAGCTCACATCACCAAAACACAGCTCACATCACCAAAACACAGCTCACATCAACAAAACACAGCTCACATCAACAAAACACAGCTCACATCAACAAAACACAGCTCACATCAACAAAACACATCTCACATCACCAAAACACAGCTCACATCAACAAAACACAGCTCACATCACCAAAACACAGCTCACATCACCATAAAACAGCTAATATCACCAGAACGCAGTGAACATCACCACAACATAGCACAAATCTCCAAAACAGAGCTCACATCACCAAAACACAGCTCACATCCCCAAAACACAGCTCACATCACCAAAACACAGCTCAGATCACCAAAACACAGCTCACATCAACAAAACACAGCTCACATCACCTAAACACAGCTCACATTCCCAAAACACAGCTCACATCAACAAAACACAGCTAACATCACTAAACCACAGCTCACATCACCAAAACAGAGCTCACATCAACAAAACACAGCTCACATCACTAAAACACAGCTCACATCACCAAAACACAGCTCTCATCAACAAAATACAGCTAACATCACTAAACCACAGCTCACATCACCAAAACACAGCTCACATCAACAAACCACAGCTCACATCACCAAAACACAGCTCACATCAACAAAACACAGCTCACATCACCAAAACACAGCTCACATCACCATAACACAGCTAATATCACCAGAACGCAGTTAACATCACCACAACATAACTCAAATTTCCAAAACAGAGCTCACATCACCAAAACACAGCTCACATCCCCAAAATACAGCTCACATCACCAAAACACAGATCACATCACCAAAACACAGCTCACATCAACAAAACAGAGCTCACATCACCAAAACACAGCTCACATCAACAAAACACAGCTCACATCACCAAAACACAGCTCACATCACCAAAACACAGCTCACATCACCAAAACACAGCTCACATCACCATAACACAGCTAATATCACCAGAACGCAGTAAACATCACCACAACATAGCACAAATCTCCAAAACAGAGCTCACATCACCAAAACACAGCTCACATCCCCAAAACACAGCTCACATCACCAAAACACAGCTCACATCACCAAAACACAGCTCACATCAACAAAACACAGCTCACATCACCTAAACACAGCTCACATCCCCAAAACACAGCTCACATCAACAAAACACAGCTCACATCAACAAACCACAGCTCACAGCAACAAAACACAGCTCACAGCAACAAAACAAGCTCACAGCAACAAAACACAGCTCACAGCAACAAAACACAGCTCACATCACCAAAACACAGCTCACATCAACAAAACACAGCTTACATCACCAAAACACAGCTCACATCAACAAAACACAGCTCACATCAACAAAACACAGCTCACATCACCAAAACACAGCTCACATCACCAAAACACAGCTCACATCAACAAAACACAGCTCACATCAACAAAACACAGCTCACATCAACAAAACACAGCTCACATCAACAAAACACATCTCACATCACCAAAACACAGCTCACATCAACAAAACACAGCTCACATCACCAAAACACAGCTCACATCACCATAAAACAGCTAATATCACCAGAACGCAGTGAACATCACCACAACATAGCACAAATCTCCAAAACAGAGCTCACATCACCAAAACACAGCTCACATCCCCAAAACACAGCTCACATCACCAAAACACAGCTCAGATCACCAAAACACAGCTCACATCAACAAAACACAGCTCACATCACCTAAACACAGCTCACATTCCCAAAACACAGCTCACATCAACAAAACACAGCTAACATCACTAAACCACAGCTCACATCACCAAAACAGAGCTCACATCAACAAAACACAGCTCACATCACTAAAACACAGCTCACATCACCAAAACACAGCTCTCATCAACAAAATACAGCTAACATCACTAAACCACAGCTCACATCACCAAAACACAGCTCACATCAACAAACCACAGCTCACATCACCAAAACACAGCTCACATCAACAAAACACAGCTCACATCACCAAAACACAGCTCACATCACCATAACACAGCTAATATCACCAGAACGCAGTTAACATCACCACAACATAACTCAAATTTCCAAAACAGAGCTCACATCACCAAAACACAGCTCACATCCCCAAAATACAGCTCACATCACCAAAACACAGATCACATCACCAAAACACAGCTCACATCAACAAAACAGAGCTCACATCACCAAAACACAGCTCACATCAACAAAACACAGCTCACATCACCAAAACACAGCTCACATCACCAAAACACAGCTCACATCACCAAAACACAGCTCACATCACCATAACACAGCTAATATCACCAGAACGCAGTTAACATCACCACAACATAGCTCAAATCTCCAAAACAGAGCTCACATCACCAAAACACAGCTCACATCCCCAAAACACAGCTCACATCACCAAAACACAGCTCACATCCCCAAAACACAGCTCACATCAACAAAATACAGCTAACATCACTAAACCACAGCTCACATCACCAAAACACAGCTCACATCAACAAACCACAGCTCACAGCAACAAAACACCAAAACACAGCTCACATCAACAAAACACAGCTCACATCACCAAAACACAGCTCACATCACCATAACACAGCTAATATCACCAGAACGCAGTTAACATCACCACAACATAGCTCAAACCTCCAAAACAGAGCTCACATCAACAAAACACAGCTAACATCACTAAACCACAGCTCACATCACTAAAACACAGCTCACATCAACAAACCACAGCTCACATCAACAAAACTCAGCTCACATCAACAAAACACAGCTCTCATCACCAAAACAGAGCTCACATCACCAAAACACAGCTCACATCACCAAAACACAGCTCACATCACTAAACCACAGCTCACATCAACAAAACAGAGCTCACATCACCAAAACACAGCTCACATCACCATAACACAGCTAATATCACCAGAACGCAGTTAACATCACCACAACTTAGCACAAATCTCCAAAACAGAGCTCACATCACCAAAACACAGCTCACATCCCAAAAACACTGCTCACATCACCAAAACACAGCTCACATCACCAAAACACAGCTCACATCAACAAAACACAGCTCACATCGCCTAAACACAGCTCACATCCCCAAAACACAGCTCACATCAACAAAATACAGCTAACATCACTAAACCACAGCTCACATCCCCAAAACACAGCTCACATCAACAAAATACAGCTAACATCACTAAACCACAGCTCACATCACCAAAACACAGCTCACATCAACAAACCACAGCTCACATCACCAAAACACAGCTCACATCAACAAAACACAGCTCACATCACCAAAACACAGCTCACATCACCATAACACAGCTAATATCACCAGAACGCAGTTAACATCACCACAACATAACTCAAATTTCCAAAACAGAGCTCACATCACCAAAACACAGCTCGCATCCCCAAAATACAGCTCACATCACCAAAACACAGATCACATCACCAAAACACAGCTCACATCAACAAAACAGAGCTCACATCACCAAAACACAGCTCACATCAACAAAACACAGCTCACATCACCAAAACACAGCTCACATCACCAAAACACAGCTCACATCACCAAAACACAGCTCACATCACCATAACACAGCTAATATCACCAGAACGCAGTTAACATCACCACAACATAGCTCAAATCTCCAAAACAGAGCTCACATCACCAAAACACAGCTCACATCCCCAAAACACAGCTCACATCACCAAAGACAGCTCACATCAACAAAACACAGCTCACATCACCAAAACACAGATCACATCAACAAAACACAGCTCACATCACCAAAACACAGCTCACATCACCATAACACAGCTAATATCACCAGAACGCAGTAAACATCACCACAACATAGCACAAATCTCCAAAACAGAGCTCACATCACCAAAACACAGCTCACATCCCCAAAACACAGCTCACATCACCAAAACACAGCTCACATCACCAAAACACAGCTCACATCAACAAAACACAGCTCACATCACCTAAACACAGCTCACATCCCCAAAACACAGCTCACATCAACAAAACACAGCTCACATCAACAAACCACAGCTCACAGCAACAAAACACAGCTCACAGCAACAAAACAAGCTCACAGCAACAAAACACAGCTCACAGCAACAAAACACAGCTCACATCACCAAAACACAGCTCACATCAACAAAACACAGCTTACATCACCAAAACACAGCTCACATCAACAAAACACAGCTCACATCAACAAAACACAGCTCACATCACCAAAACACAGCTCACATCACCAAAACACAGCTCACATCAACAAAACACAGCTCACATCAACAAAACACAGCTCACATCAACAAAACACAGCTCACATCACCAAAACACATCTCACATCACCAAAACACAGCTCACATCAACAAAACACAGCTCACATCACCAAAACACAGCTCACATCACCATAAAACAGCTAATATCACCAGAACGCAGTGAACATCACCACAACATAGCATAAATCTCCAAAACAGAGCTCACATCACCAAAACACAGCTCACATCCCCAAAACACAGCTCACATCACCAAAATACAGCTCAGATCACCAAAACACAGCTCACATCAACAAAACACAGCTCACATCACCTAAACACAGCTCACATTCCCAAAACACAGCTCACATCAACAAAACACAGCTAACATCACTAAACCACAGCTCACATCACCAAAACAGAGCTCACATCAACAAAACACAGCTCACATCACTAAAACACATCTCACATCACAAAAACACAGCTCTCATCACCAAAACACAGCTCACATCACTAAACCACAGCTCACATCACTAAACCACAGCTCACATAAACAAAACACAGCTCACATCAACAAAACACAGCTCACATCAACAAAACACAGCTCACATCAACTAAACATAGCTCACATCAACAAAACACAGCTCACATCAACAAAACACAGCTCACATCACCAAAACACAGCTCACATCACCAAAACACAGCTCACATCACCAAAACACAGCTCACATCACCAAAACACAGCTCACATCACCATAACACAGCTAATATCACCAGAACGCAGTTAACATCACCACAACATAGCTCAAATCTCCAAAACACAGCTCACATCACCAAAACACAGCTCACATCCCCAAAACACAGCTCACATCACCAAAACACAGCTCACATCAACAAAACACAGCTCACATCACCAAAACACAGATCACATCAACAAAACACAGCTCACATCACCAAAACACAGCTCACATCACCATAACACAGCTAATATCACCAGAACGCAGTAAACATCACCACAACATAGCACAAATCTCCAAAACAGAGCTCACATCACCAAAACACAGCTCACATCCCCAAAACACAGCTCACATCACCAAAACACAGCTCACATCACCAAAACACAGCTCACATCAACAAAACACAGCTCACATCACCTAAACACAGCTCACATCCCCAAAACACAGCTCACATCAACAAAACACAGCTCACATCAACAAACCACAGCTCACAGCAACAAAACACAGCTCACAGCAACAAAACAAGCTCACAGCAACAAAACACAGCTCACAGCAACAAAACACAGCTCACATCACCAAAACACAGCTCACATCAACAAAACACAGCTTACATCACCAAAACACAGCTCACATCAACAAAACACAGCTCACATCAACAAAACAAAGCTCACATCACCAAAACACAGCTCACATCACCAAAACACAGCTCACATCAACAAAACACAGCTCACATCAACAAAACACAGCTCACATCAACAAAACACAGCTCACATCAACAAAACACATCTCACATCACCAAAACACAGCTCACATCAACAAAACACAGCTCACATCACCAAAACACAGCTCACATCACCATAAAACAGCTAATATCACCAGAACGCAGTGAACATCACCACAACATAGCACAAATCTCCAAAACAGAGCTCACATCACCAAAACACAGCTCACATCCCCAAAACACAGCTCACATCACCAAAACACAGCTCAGATCACCAAAACACAGCTCACATCAACAAAACACAGCTCACATCACCTAAACACAGCTCACATTCCCAAAACACAGCTCACATCAACAAAACACAGCTAACATCACTAAACCACAGCTCACATCACCAAAACAGAGCTCACATCAACAAAACACAGCTCACATCACTAAAACACAGCTCACATCACCAAAACACAGCTCTCATCACCAAAACACAGCTCACATCACTAAACCACAGCTCACATCACTAAACCACAGCTCACATAAACAAAACACAGCTCACATCAACAAAACACAGCTCACATCAACAAAACACAGCTCACATCAACAAAACACAGCTCACATCAACAAAACACAGCTCACATCACCAAAACACAGCTCACATCACCAAAACACAGCTCACATCAACAAAACACAGCTCACATCAACAAAACACAGCTCACATAAACAAAACACAGCTCACATCACCAAAACACAGCTCACATCACCAAAACACAGCTCACATCACCAAAACACAGCTCACATCACCAAAACAGAGCTCACATCACCAAAACACAGCTCACATCAACAAAACACAGCTCACATCACCAAAACACAGCTCACATCACCAAAACACAGCTCACATCACCAAAACACAGCTCACGTCACCATAACACAGCTAATATCACCAGAACGCAGTTAACATCACCACAACATAGCTCAAATCTCCAAAACAGAGCTCACATCACCAAAACACAGCTCACATCCCCAAAACACAGCTCACATCACCAAAACACAGCTCACATCAACAAAACACAGCTCACATCACCAAAACACAGGTCACATCAACAAAACACAGCTCACATCACCAAAACACAGCTCACATCACCATAAGACAGCTAATATCACCAGAACGCAGTAAACATCACCACAACATAGCACAAATCTCCAAAACAGAGCTCACATCACCAAAACACAGCTCACAACCCCAAAACACAGCTTACATCACCAAAACACAGCTCACATCACCACAACACAGCTCACATCAACAAAACACAGCTCACATCACCTAAACACAGCTCACATCCCCAAAACACAGCTCACATCAACAAAACACAGCTCACATCAACAAACCACAGCTCACAGCAACAAAACACAGCTCACAGCAACAAAACAAGCTCACAGCAACAAAACACATCTCACAGCAACAAAACACAGCTCACATCAACAAAACACAGCTCACATCACCAAAACACAGCTCACATCAACAAAACACAGCTCACATCACCAAAACACAGCTCACATCACCATAAAACAGCTAATATCACCAGAACGCAGTGAACATCACCACAACATAGCACAAATCTCCAAAACAGAGCTCACATCAACAAAACACAGCTCACATCACCTAAACACAGCTCACAGCAACAAAACACAGCTCACAGCAACAAAACAAGCTCACAGCAACAAAACACATCTCACAGCAACAAAACACAGCTCACATCAACAAAACACAGCTCACATCACCAAAACACAGCTCACATCAACAAAACACAGCTCACATCACCAAAACACAGCTCACATCACCAAAACACAGCTCACATCAACAAAACACAGCTCACATCACCTAAACACAGCTCACATTCCCAAAACACAGCTCACATCAACAAAACACAGCTAACATCACTAAACCACAGCTCACATCACCAAAACAGAGCTCACATCAACAAAACACAGCTCACATCACTAAAACACAGCTCACATTACCAAAACACAGTTCACATCACCAAAACACAGCTCACATCACTAAACCACAGCTCACATCACTAAACCACAGCTCACATAAACAAAACACAGCTCACATCAACAAAACACAGCTCACATCAACAAAACACAGCTCACATCAACAAAACACAGCTCACATCAACAAAACACAGCTCACATCACCAAAACACAGCTCACATCACCAAAACACAGCTCAAATCACCAAAACACAGCTCACATCAACAAAACACAGCTCACATCAACAAAACACAGCTCACATTAACAAAACACAGCTCACATCAACAAAACACAGCTCATATCACCAGAACACAGCTCACATCACTAAACCACAGCTCACATCAACAAAACACAGCTCACATCAACAAAGCACAGCGCACATCAACAAAACACAGCTCACATCACCAAAACACCACTCACATCCCCAAAACACAGCTCACATCCCCAAAACACAGCTCACATCAACAAAACACAGCTAACATCACTAAACCACAGCTGACATCACCAAAACACAGCTCACATCAACAAACCACAGCTCACAGCAACAAAACTCAGCTCACATCAACAAAACTCAGCTCACATGAACAAAACACAGCTCTCATCACCACAACAGAGCTCACATCACCAAAACACAGCTCACATCACCAAAACACAGCTCACATCACTAAACCACAGCTCACATCAACAAAACACAGCTCACATCACCAAAACACAGCTCACATCACCATAACACAGCTAATATTACCAGAACGCAGTTAACATCACCACAACTTAGCACAAATCTCCAAAACAGAGCTCACATCACCAAAACACAGCTCACATCCCCAAAACACAGCTCACATCACCAAAACACAGCTCACATCACCAAAACACAGCTCACATCAACAAAACACAGCTCACATCGCCTAAACACAGCTCACATCCCCAAAACACAGCTCACATCAACAAAATACAGCCAACATCACTAAACCACAGCTCACATCAAGAAAACACAGCTCACATCAACAAACCACAGCTCACAGCAACAAAACACCAAAACACAGCTCACATCAACAAAACACAGCTCACATCACCAAAACACAGCTCACATCACCATAACACAGCTAATATCACCAGAACGCAGTTAACATCACCACAACATAGCTCAAACCTCCAAAACAGAGCTCACATCAACAAAACACAGCTAACATCACTAAACCACAGCTCACATCACCGAAACACAGCTCACATCAACAAAACACAGCTCTCATCACCAAAACAGAGCTCACATCACCAAAACACAGCTCACATCACCAAAACACAGCTCACATCACTAAACCACAGCTCACATCAACAAAACAGAGCTCACATCACCAAAACACAGCTCACATCACCATAACACAGCTAATATCACCAGAACGCAGTTAACATCACCACAACTTAGCACAAATCTCCAAAACAGAGCTCACATCACCAAAACACAGCTCACATCCAAAACACTGCTCACATCACCAAAACACAGCTCACATCACCAAAACACAGCTCACATCAACAAAACACAGCTCACATCGCCTAAACACAGCTCACATCCCCAAAACACAGCTCACATCAACAAAA
The DNA here is from genome assembly GCF_047496885.1 of Scyliorhinus torazame. Lineage (NCBI taxonomy): Eukaryota > Metazoa > Chordata > Chondrichthyes > Carcharhiniformes > Scyliorhinidae > Scyliorhinus > Scyliorhinus torazame. The sequence goes on from NC_092722.1 coordinate 187,814,127, forward strand.
TACAGCTAACATCACGAAACCACAGCTCACATCCCCAAAACACAGCTCACATCAACAAAATACAGCTAACATCACTAAACCACAGCTCACATCACCAAAACACAGCTCACATCAACAAACCACAGCTCACATCACCAAAACACAGCTCACATCAACAAAACATAGCTCACATCACCAAAACACAGCTCACATCACCATAACACAGCTAATATCACCAGAACGCAGTTAACATCACCACAACTTAGCACAAATCTCCAAAACAGAGCTCACATCACCAAAACACAGCTCACATCCCCAAAACACAGCTCACATCACCAAAACACAGCTCACATCACCAAAACACAGCTCACATCAACAAAACACAGCTCACATCGCCTAAACACAGCTCACATCCCCAAAACACAGCTCACATCAACAAAATACAGCTAACATCACTAAACCACAGCTCACATCAACAAAACACAGCTCACATCAACAAACCACAGCTCACAGCAACAAAACACCAAAACACAGCTCACATCAACAAAATACAGCTAACATCACTAAACCACAGCTCACATCACCAAAACACAGCTCACATCAACAAACCACAGCTCACAGCAACAAAACACCAAAACACAGCTCACATCAACAAAACACAGCTCACATCACCAAAACACAGCTCACATCACCATAACACAGCTAATATCACCAGAACGCAGTTAACATCACCACAACATAGCTCAAACCTCCAAAACAGAGCTCACATCAACAAAACACAGCTAACATCACTAAACCACAGCTCACATCACTAAAACACAGCTCACATCAACAAACCACTGCTCACATCAACAAAACTCAGCTCACATCAACAAAACACAGCTCTCATCACCAAAACAGAGCTCACATCACCAAAACACAGCTCACATCACCAAAACACAGCTCACATCACTAAACCACAGCTCACATCAACAAAACAGAGCTCACATCACCAAAACACAGCTCACATCACCATAACACAGCTAATATCACCAGAACGCAGTTAACATCACCACAACTTAGCACAAATCTCCAAAACAGAGCTCACATCACCAAAACACAGCTCACATCCCAAAAACACTGCTCACATCACCAAAACACAGCTCACATCACCAAAACACAGCTCACATCAACAAAACACAGCTCACATCACCATAACACAGCTAATATCACCAGAACGCAGTTAACATCACCACAACATAGCTCAAACCTCCAAAACAGAGCTCACATCAACAAAACACAGCTAACATCACTAAACCACAGCTCACATCACCAAAACACAGCTCACATCAACAAAACACAGCTCACATCGCCTAAACACAGCTCACATCCCCAAAACACAGCTCACATCAACAAAATACAGCCAACATCACTAAACCACAGCTCACATCAAGAAAACACAGCTCACATCAACAAACCACAGCTCACAGCAACAAAACACCAAAACACAGCTCACATCAACAAAACACAGCTCACATCACCAAAACACAGCTCACATCACCATAACACAGCTAATATCACCAGAACGCAGTTAACATCACCACAACATAGCTCAAACCTCCAAAACAGAGCTCACATCAACAAAACACAGCTAACATCACTAAACCACAGCTCACATCACCAAAACACAGCTCACATCACCAAAACACAGCTCACATCAACAAAACACAGCTCACATCGCCTAAACACAGCTCACATCCCCAAAACACAGCTCACATCAACAAAATACAGCCAACATCACTAAACCACAGCTCACATCAAGAAAACACAGCTCACATCAACAAACCACAGCTCACAGCAACAAAACACCAAAACACAGCTCACATCAACAAAACACAGCTCACATCACCAAAACACAGCTCACATCACCATAACACAGCTAATATCACCAGAACGCAGTTAACATCACCACAACATAGCTCAAACCTCCAAAACAGAGCTCACATCAACAAAACACAGCTAACATCACTAAACCACAGCTCACATCACCAAAACACAGCTCACATCAACAAACCACAGCTCACATCAACAAAACTCAGCTCACATCAACAAAACACAGCTCTCATCACCAAAACAGAGCTCACATCACCAAAACACAGCTCACATCACCAAAACACAGCTCACATCACTAAACCACAGCTCACATCAACAAAACAGAGCTCACATCACCAAAACACAGCTCACATCACCATAACACAGCTAATATCACCAGAACGCAGTTAACATCACCACAACTTAGCACAAATCTCCAAAACAGAGCTCACATCACCAAAACACAGCTCACATCCAAAACACTGCTCACATCACCAAAACACAGCTCACATCACCAAAACACAGCTCACATCAACAAAACACAGCTCACATCGCCTAAACACAGCTCACATCCCCAAAACACAGCTCACATCAACAAAATACAGCTAACATCACGAAACCACAGCTCACATCCCCAAAACACAGCTCACATCAACAAAATACAGCTAACATCACTAAACCACAGCTCACATCACCAAAACACAGCTCACATCAACAAACCACAGCTCACATCACCAAAACACAGCTCACATCAACAAAACATAGCTCACATCACCAAAACACAGCTCACATCACCATAACACAGCTAATATCACCAGAACGCAGTTAACATCACCACAACTTAGCACAAATCTCCAAAACAGAGCTCACATCACCAAAACACAGCTCACATCCCCAAAACACAGCTCACATCACCAAAACACAGCTCACATCACCAAAACACAGCTCACATCAACAAAACACAGCTCACATCGCCTAAACACAGCTCACATCCCCAAAACACAGCTCACATCAACAAAATACAGCTAACATCACTAAACCACAGCTCACATCAACAAAACACAGCTCACATCAACAAACCACAGCTCACAGCAACAAAACACCAAAACACAGCTCACATCAACAAAATACAGCTAACATCACTAAACCACAGCTCACATCACCAAAACACAGCTCACATCAACAAACCACAGCTCACAGCAACAAAACACCAAAACACAGCTCACATCAACAAAACACAGCTCACATCACCAAAACACAGCTCACATCACCATAACACAGCTAATATCACCAGAACGCAGTTAACATCACCACAACATAGCTCAAACCTCCAAAACAGAGCTCACATCAACAAAACACAGCTAACATCACTAAACCACAGCTCACATCACTAAAACACAGCTCACATCAACAAACCACTGCTCACATCAACAAAACTCAGCTCACATCAACAAAACACAGCTCTCATCACCAAAACAGAGCTCACATCACCAAAACACAGCTCACATCACCAAAACACAGCTCACATCACTAAACCACAGCTCACATCAACAAAACAGAGCTCACATCACCAAAACACAGCTCACATCACCATAACACAGCTAATATCACCAGAACGCAGTTAACATCACCACAACTTAGCACAAATCTCCAAAACAGAGCTCACATCACCAAAACACAGCTCACATCCCAAAAACACTGCTCACATCACCAAAACACAGCTCACATCACCAAAACACAGCTCACATCAACAAAACACAGCTCACATCGCCTAAACACAGCTCACATCCCCAAAACACAGCTCACATCAACAAAATACAGCTAACATCACTAAACCACAGCTCACATCCCCAAAACACAGCTCACATCAACAAAATACAGCTAACATCACTAAACCACAGCTCACATCACCAAAACACAGCTCACATCAACAAACCACAGCTCACATCACCAAAACACAGCTCACATCAACAAAACACAGCTCACATCACCAAAACACAGCTCACATCACCATAACACAGCTAATATCACCAGAACGCAGTTAACATCACCACAACATAACTCAAATTTCCAAAACAGAGCTCACATCACCAAAACACAGCTCACATCCCCAAAATACAGCTCACATCACCAAAACACAGATCACATCACCAAAACACAGCTCACATCAACAAAACAGAGCTCACATCACCAAAACACAGCTCACATCAACAAAACACAGCTCACATCACCAAAACACAGCTCACATCACCAAAACACAGCTCACATCACCAAAACACAGCTCACATCACCATAACACAGCTAATATCACCAGAACGCAGTTAACATCACCACAACATAGCTCAAATCTCCAAAACAGAGCTCACATCACCAAAACACAGCTCACATCCCCAAAACACAGCTCACATCACCAAAACACAGCTCACATCAACAAAACACAGCTCACATCACCAAAACACAGATCACATCAACAAAACACAGCTCACATCACCAAAACACAGCTCACATCACCATAACACAGCTAATATCACCAGAACGCAGTAAACATCACCACAACATAGCACAAATCTCCAAAACAGAGCTCACATCACCAAAACACAGCTCACATCCCCAAAACACAGCTCACATCACCAAAACACAGCTCACATCACCAAAACACAGCTCACATCAACAAAACACAGCTCACATCACCTAAACACAGCTCACATCCCCAAAACACAGCTCACATCAACAAAACACAGCTCACATCAACAAACCACAGCTCACAGCAACAAAACACAGCTCACAGCAACAAAACAAGCTCACAGCAACAAAACACAGCTCACAGCAACAAAACACAGCTCACATCACCAAAACACAGCTCACATCAACAAAACACAGCTTACATCACCAAAACACAGCTCACATCAACAAAACACAGCTCACATCAACAAAACACAGCTCACATCACCAAAACACAGCTCACATCACCAAAACACAGCTCACATCAACAAAACACAGCTCACATCAACAAAACACAGCTCACATCAACAAAACACAGCTCACATCAACAAAACACATCTCACATCACCAAAACACAGCTCACATCAACAAAACACAGCTCACATCACCAAAACACAGCTCACATCACCATAAAACAGCTAATATCACCAGAACGCAGTGAACATCACCACAACATAGCACAAATCTCCAAAACAGAGCTCACATCACCAAAACACAGCTCACATCCCCAAAACACAGCTCACATCACCAAAACACAGCTCAGATCACCAAAACACAGCTCACATCAACAAAACACAGCTCACATCACCTAAACACAGCTCACATTCCCAAAACACAGCTCACATCAACAAAACACAGCTAACATCACTAAACCACAGCTCACATCACCAAAACAGAGCTCACATCAACAAAACACAGCTCACATCACTAAAACACAGCTCACATCACCAAAACACAGCTCTCATCACCAAAACACAGCTCACATCACTAAACCACAGCTCACATCACTAAACCACAGCTCACATAAACAAAACACAGCTCACATCAACAAAACACAGCTCACATCAACAAAACACAGCTCACATCAACAAAACACAGCTCACATCAACAAAACACAGCTCACATCACCAAAACACAGCTCACATCACCAAAACACAGCTCACATCAACAAAACACAGCTCACATCAACAAAACACAGCTCACATAAACAAAACACAGCTCACATCACCAAAACACAGCTCACATCACCAAAACACAGCTCACATCACCAAAACACAGCTCACATCAACAAAACAGAGCTCACATCACCAAAACACAGCTCACATCAACAAAATACAGCTAACATCACTAAACCACAGCTCACATCACCAAAACACAGCTCACATCACCAAAACACAGCTCACATCAACAAAACACAGCTCACATCACCAAAACACAGCTCACATCACCATAACACAGCTAATATCACCAGGACGCAGTTAACATCACCACAACATAACTCAAATTTCCAAAACAGAGCTCACATCACCAAAACACAGCTCACATCCCCAAAATACAGCTCACATCACCAAAACACAGATCACATCACCAAAACACAGCTCACATCAACAAAACAGAGCTCACATCACCAAAACACAGCTCACATCACCAAAACACAGCTCACATCACCAAAACACAGCTCACATCACCAAAACACAGCTCACATCACCATAACACAGCTAATATCACCAGAACGCAGTTAACATCACCACAACATAGCTCAAATCTCCAAAACAGAGCTCACATCACCAAAACACAGCTCACATCCCCAAAACACAGCTCACATCACCAAAACACAGCTCACATCAACAAAACACAGCTCACATCACCAAAACACAGATCACATCAACAAAACACAGCTCACATCACCAAAACACAGCTCACATCACCATAACACAGCTAATATCACCAGAACGCAGTAAACATCACCACAACATAGCACAAATCTCCAAAACAGAGCTCACATCCCCAAAACACAGCTCACATCCCCAAAACACAGCTCACATCACCAAAACACAGCTCACATCACCAAAACACAGCTCACATCAACAAAACACAGCTCACATCACCTAAACACAGCTCACATCCCCAAAACACAGCTCACATCAACAAAACACAGCTCACATCAACAAACCACAGCTCACAGCAACAAAACACAGCTCACAGCAACAAAACAAGCTCACAGCAACAAAACACAGCTCACAGCAACAAAACACAGCTCACATCACCAAAACACAGCTCACATCAACAAAACACAGCTTACATCACCAAAACACAGCTCACATCAACAAAACACAGCTCACATCAACAAAACACAGCTCACATCACCAAAACACAGCTCACATCACCAAAACACAGCTCACATCAACAAAACACAGCTCACCTCAACAAAACACAGCTCACATCAACAAAACACAGCTAACATCAACAAAACACATCTCACATCACCAAAACACAGCTCACATCAACAAAACACAGCTCACATCACCAAAACACAGCTCACATCACCATAAAACAGCTAATATCACCAGAACGCAGTGAACATCACCACAACATAGCACAAATCTCCAAAACAGAGCTCACATCACCAAAACACAGCTCACATCCCCAAAACACAGCTCACATCAACAAAACACAGCTCAGATCACCAAAACACAGCTCACATCAACAAAACACAGCTCACATCACCTAAACACAGCTCACATTCCCAAAACACAGCTCACATCAACAAAACACAGCTAACATCACTAAACCACAGCTCACATCACCAAAACAGAGCTCACATCAACAAAACACAGCTCACATCACTAAAACACAGCTCACATCACCAAAACACAGCTCTCATCAACAAAATACAGCTAACATCACTAAACCACAGCTCACATCACCAAAACACAGCTCACATCAACAAACCACAGCTCACATCACCAAAACACAGCTCACATCAACAAAACACAGCTCACATCACCAAAACACAGCTCACATCACCATAACACAGCTAATATCACCAGAACGCAGTTAACATCACCACAACATAACTGAAATTTCCAAAACAGAGCTCACATCACCAAAACACAGCTCACATCCCCAAAATACAGCTCACATCACCAAAACACAGATCACATCACCAAAACACAGCTCACATCAACAAAACAGAGCTCACATCACCAAAACACAGCTCACATCAACAAAACACAGCTCACATCACCAAAACACAGCTCACATCACCAAAACACAGCTCACATCACCAAAACACAGCTCACATCACCATAACACAGCTAATATCACCAGAACGCAGTTAACATCACCACAACATAGCTCAAATCTCCAAAACAGAGCTCACATCACCAAAACACAGCTCACATCCCCAAAACACAGCTCACATCACCAAAACACAGCTCACATCAACAAAACACAGCTCACATCACCAAAACACAGATCACATCAACAAAACACAGCTCACATCACCAAAACACAGCTCACATCACCATAACACAGCTAATATCACCAGAACGCAGTAAACATCACCACAACATAGCACAAATCTCCAAAACAGAGCTCACATCACCAAAACACAGCTCACATCCCCAAAACACAGCTCACATCACCAAAACACAGCTCACATCACCAAAACACAGCTCACATCAACAAAACACAGCTCACATCACCTAAACACAGCTCACATCCCCAAAACACAGCTCACATCAACAAAACACAGCTCACATCAACAAACCACAGCTCACAGCAACAAAACACAGCTCACAGCAACAAAACAAGCTCACAGCAACAAAACACAGCTCACAGCAACAAAACACAGCTCACATCACCAAAACACAGCTCACATCAACAAAACACAGCTTACATCACCAAAACACAGCTCACATCAACAAAACACAGCTCACATCAACAAAACACAGCTCACATCACCAAAACACAGCTCACATCACCAAAACACAGCTCACATCAACAAAACACAGCTCACATCAACAAAACACAGCTCACATCAACAAAACACAGCTCACATCAACAAAACACATCTCACATCACCAAAACACAGCTCACATCAACAAAACACAGCTCACATCACCAAAACACAGCTCACATCACCATAAAACAGCTAATATCACCAGAACGCAGTGAACATCACCACAACATAGCACAAATCTCCAAAACAGAGCTCACATCACCAAAACACAGCTCACATCCCCAAAACACAGCTCACATCACCAAAACACAGCTCAGATCACCAAAACACAGCTCACATCAACAAAACACAGCTCACATCACCTAAACACAGCTCACATTCCCAAAACACAGCTCACATCAACAAAACACAGCTAACATCACTAAACCACAGCTCACATCACCAAAACAGAGCTCACATCAACAAAACACAGCTCACATCACTAAAACACAGCTCACATCACCAAAACACAGCTCTCATCACCAAAACACAGCTCACATCACTAAACCACAGCTCACATCACTAAACCACAGCTCACATAAACAAAACAGAGCTCACAACAACAAAACACAGCTCACATCAACAAAACACAGCTCACATCAACAAAACACAGCTCACATCAACAAAACACAGCTCACATCACCAAAACACAGCTCACATCACCAAAACACAGCTCACATCAACAAAACACAGCTCACATCAACAAAACACAGCTCACATAAACAAAACACAGCTCACATCACCAGAACACAGCTCACATCACCAAAACACAGCTCACATCACCAAAACACAGCTCACATCAACAAAACAGAGCTCACATCACCAAAACACAGCTCACATCAACAAAATACAGCTAACATCACTAAACCACAGCTCACATCACCAAAACACAGCTCACATCACCAAAACACAGCTCACATCAACAAAACACAGCTCACTTCACCAAAACACAGCTCACATCACCATAACACAGCTAATATCACCAGAACGCAGTTAACATCACCACAACATAACTCAAATTTCCAAAACAGAGCTCACATCACCAAAACACAGCTCACATCCCCAAAATACAGCTCACATCACCAAAACACAGATCACATCACCAAAACACAGCTCACATCAACAAAACAGAGCTCACATCACCAAAACACAGCTCACATCACCAAAACACAGCTCACATCACCAAAACACAGCTCACATCACCAAAACACAGCTCACATCACCATAACACAGCTAATATCACCAGAACGCAGTTAACATCACCACAACATAGCTCAAATCTCCAAAACAGAGCTCACATCACCAAAACACAGCTCACATCCCCAAAACACAGCTCACATCACCAAAACACAGCTCACATCAACAAAACACAGCTCACATCACCAAAACACAGATCACATCAACAAAACACAGCTCACATCACCAAAACACAGCTCACATCACCATAACACAGCTAATATCACCAGAACGCAGTAAACATCACCACAACATAGCACAAATCTCCAAAACAGAGCTCACATCACCAAAACACAGCTCACATCCCCAAAACACAGCTCACATCACCAAAACACAGCTCACATCACCAAAACACAGCTCACATCAACAAAACACAGCTCACATCACCTAAACACAGCTCACATCCCCAAAACACAGCTCACATCAACAAAACACAGCTCACATCAACAAACCACAGCTCACAGCAACAAAACACAGCTCACAGCAACAAAACAAGCTCACAGCAACAAAACACAGCTCACAGCAACAAAACACAGCTCACATCACCAAAACACAGCTCACATCAACAAAACACAGCTTACATCACCAAAACACAGCTCACATCAACAAAACACAGCTCACATCAACAAAACACAGCTCACATCACCAAAACACAGCTCACATCACCAAAACACAGCTCACATCAACAAAACACAGCTCACCTCAACAAAACACAGCTCACATCAACAAAACACAGCTCACATCACCAAAACACAGCTCACATCAACAAAACACAGCTCACATCAACAAAACACAGCTCACATAAACAAAACACAGCTCACATCACCAGAACACAGCTCACATCACCAAAACACAGCTCACATCACCAAAACACAGCTCACATCAACAAAACAGAGCTCACATCACCAAAACACAGCTCACATCAACAAAATACAGCTAACATCACTAAACCACAGCTCACATCACCAAAACACAGCTCACATCACCAAAACACAGCTCACATCAACAAAACACAGCTCACATCACCAAAACACAGCTCACATCACCATAACACAGCTAATATCACCAGAACGCAGTTAACATCACCACAACATAACTCAAATTTCCAAAACAGAGCTCACATCACCAAAACACAGCTCACATCCCCAAAATACAGCTCACATCACCAAAACACAGATCACATCACCAAAACACAGCTCACATCAACAAAACAGAGCTCACATCACCAAAACACAGCTCACATCACCAAAACACAGCTCACATCACCAAAACACAGCTCACATCACCAAAACACAGCTCACATCACCATAACACAGCTAATATCACCAGAACGCAGTTAACATCACCACAACATAGCTCAAATCTCCAAAACAGAGCTCACATCACCAAAACACAGCTCACATCCCCAAAACACAGCTCACATCACCAAAACACAGCTCACATCAACAAAACACAGCTCACATCACCAAAACACAGATCACATCAACAAAACACAGCTCACATCACCAAAACACAGCTCACATCACCATAACACAGCTAATATCACCAGAACGCAGTAAACATCACCACAACATAGCACAAATCTCCAAAACAGAGCTCACATCACCAAAACACAGCTCACATCCCCAAAACACAGCTCACATCACCAAAACACAGCTCACATCACCAAAACACAGCTCACATCAACAAAACACAGCTCACATCACCTAAACACAGCTCACATCCCCAAAACACAGCTCACATCAACAAAACACAGCTCACATCAACAAACCACAGCTCACAGCAACAAAACACAGCTCACAGCAACAAAACAAGCTCACAGCAACAAAACACAGCTCACAGCAACAAAACACAGCTCACATCACCAAAACACAGCTCACATCAACAAAACACAGCTTACATCACCAAAACACAGCTCACATCAACAAAACACAGCTCACATCAACAAAACACAGCTCACATCACCAAAACACAGCTCACATCACCAAAACACAGCTCACATCAACAAAACACAGCTCACCTCAACAAAACACAGCTCACATCAACAAAACACAGCTCACATCAACAAAACACATCTCACATCACCAAAACACAGCTCACATCAACAAAACACAGCTCACATCACCAAAACACAGCTCACATCACCATAAAACAGCTAATATCACCAGAACGCAGTGAACATCACCACAACATAGCACAAATCTCCAAAACAGAGCTCACATCACCAAAACACAGCTCACATCCCCAAAACACAGCTCACATCACCAAAACACAGCTCAGATCACCAAAACACAGCTCACATCAACAAAACACAGCTCACATCACCTAAACACAGCTCACATTCCCAAAACACAGCTCACATCAACAAAACACAGCTCACATCACCAAAACACAGCTCACATCAACAAAACACAGCTTACATCACCAAAACACAGCTCACATCAACAAAACACAGCTCACATCAACAAAACACAGCTCACATCACCAAAACACAGCTCACATCACCAAAACACAGCTCACATCAACAAAACACAGCTCACCTCAACAAAACACAGCTCACATCAACAAAACACAGCTCACATCACCAAAACACAGCTCACATCAACAAAACACAGCTCACATCAACAAAACACAGCTCACATAAACAAAACACAGCTCACATCACCAGAACACAGCTCACATCACCAAAACACAGCTCACATCACCAAAACACAGCTCACATCAACAAAACAGAGCTCACATCACCAAAACACAGCTCACATCAACAAAATACAGCTAACATCACTAAACCACAGCTCACATCACCAAAACACAGCTCACATCACCAAAACACAGCTCACATCAACAAAACACAGCTCACATCACCAAAACACAGCTCACATCACCATAACACAGCTAATATCACCAGAACGCAGTTAACATCACCACAACATAACTCAAATTTCCAAAACAGAGCTCACATCACCAAAACACAGCTCACATCCCCAAAATACAGCTCACATCACCAAAACACAGATCACATCACCAAAACACAGCTCACATCAACAAAACAGAGCTCACATCACCAAAACACAGCTCACATCACCAAAACACAGCTCACATCACCAAAACACAGCTCACATCACCAAAACACAGCTCACATCACCATAACACAGCTAATATCACCAGAACGCAGTTAACATCACCACAACATAGCTCAAATCTCCAAAACAGAGCTCACATCACCAAAACACAGCTCACATCCCCAAAACACAGCTCACATCACCAAAACACAGCTCACATCAACAAAACACAGCTCACATCACCAAAACACAGATCACATCAACAAAACACAGCTCACATCACCAAAACACAGCTCACATCACCATAACACAGCTAATATCACCAGAACGCAGTAAACATCACCACAACATAGCACAAATCTCCAAAACAGAGCTCACATCACCAAAACGCAGCTCACATCCCCAAAACACAGCTCACATCACCAAAACACAGCTCACATCACCAAAACACAGCTCACATCAACAAAACACAGCTCACATCACCTAAACACAGCTCACATCCCCAAAACACAGCTCACATCAACAAAACACAGCTCACATCAACAAACCACAGCTCACAGCAACAAAACACAGCTCACAGCAACAAAACAAGCTCACAGCAACAAAACACAGCTCACAGCAACAAAACACAGCTCACATCACCAAAACACAGCTCACATCAACAAAACACAGCTTACATCACCAAAACACAGCTCACATCAACAAAACACAGCTCACATCAACAAAACACAGCTCACATCACCAAAACACAGCTCACATCACCAAAACACAGCTCACATCAACAAAACACAGCTCACCTCAACAAAACACAGCTCACATCAACAAAACACAGCTCACATCAACAAAACACATCTCACATCACCAAAACACAGCTCACATCAACAAAACACAGCTCACATCACCAAAACACAGCTCACATCACCATAAAACAGCTAATATCACCAGAACGCAGTGAACATCACCACAACATAGCACAAATCTCCAAAACAGAGCTCACATCACCAAAACACAGCTCACATCCCCAAAACACAGCTCACATCACCAAAACACAGCTCAGATCACCAAAACACAGCTCACATCAACAAAACACAGCTCACATCACCTAAACACAGCTCACATTCCCAAAACACAGCTCACATCAACAAAACACAGCTAACATCACTAAACCACAGCTCACATCACCAAAACAGAGCTCACATCAACAAAACACAGCTCACATCACTAAAACACAGCTCACATCACCAAAACACAGCTCTCATCACCAAAACACAGCTCACATCACTAAACCACAGCTCACATCACTAAACCACAGCTCACATAAACAAAACACAGCTCACATCAACAAAACACAGCTCACATCAACAAAACACAGCTCACATCAACAAAACACAGCTCACATCAACAAAACACAGCTCACATCACCAAAACACAGCTCACATCACCAAAACACAGCTCACATCAACAAAACACAGCTCACATCAACAAAACACAGCTCACATAAACAAAACACAGCTCACATAAACAAAACACAGCTCACATCACCAAAACACAGCTCACATCACCAAAACACAGCTCACATCAACAAAACAGAGCTCACATCACCAAAACACAGCTCACATCAACAAAACACAGCTCACATCACCAAAACACAGCTCACATCACCAAAACACAGCTCACATCACCAAAACACAGCTCACATCACCATAACACAGCTAATATCACCAGAACGCAGTTAACATCACCACAACATAGCTCAAATCTCCAAAACAGAGCTCACATCACCAAAACACAGCTCACATCCCCAAAACACAGCTCACATCACCAAAACACAGCTCACATCAACAAAACACAGCTCACATCACCAAAACACAGGTCACATCAACAAAACACAGCTCACATCACCAAAACACAGCTCACATCACCATAACACAGCTAATATCACCAGAACGCAGTAAACATCACCACAACATAGCACAAATCTCCAAAACAGAGCTCACATCACCAAAACACAGCTCACAACTCCAAAACACAGCTTACATCACCAAAACACAGCTCACATCACCAAAACACAGCTCACATCAACAAAACACAGCTCACATCAACAAAACACAGCTCACATCAACAAACCACAGCTCACAGCAACAAAACACAGCTCACAGCAACAAAACAAGCTCACAGCAACAAAACACATCTCACAGCAACAAAACACAGCTCACATCAACAAAACACAGCTCACATCACCAAAACACAGCTCACATCACCATAACACAGCTAATATCACCAGAATGCAGTTAACATCACCACAACATAGCTCAAACCTCCAAAACAGAGCTCACATCAACAAAACACAGCTAACATCACTAAACCACAGCTCACATCACCAAAACACAGCTCACATCAACAAACCACAGCTCACATCAACAAAACTCAGCTCACATCAACAAAACAAAGCTCTCATCACCAAAACAGAGCTCACATCACCAAAACACAGCTCACATCACCAAAACACAGCTCACATCACTAAACCACAGCTCACATCAACAAAACAGAGCTCACATCACCAGAACACAGCTCACATCACCATAACATAGCTAATATCACCAGAACGCAGTTAACATCACCACAACTTAGCACAAATCTCCAAAACAGAGCTCACATCACCAAAACACAGCTCACATCCAAAACACTGCTCACATCACCAAAACACAGCTCACATCACCAAAACACAGCTCACATCAACAAAACACAGCTCACATCGCCTAAACACAGCTCACATCCCCAAAACACAGCTCACATCAACAAAATACAGCTAACATCACGAAACCACAGCTCACATCCCCAAAACACAGCTCACATCAACAAAATACAGCTAACATCACTAAACCACAGCTCACATCACCAAAACACAGCTCACATCAACAAACCACAGCTCACATCACCAAAACACAGCTCACATCAACAAAACACAGCTCACATCACCAAAACACAGCTCACATCACCATAACACAGCTAATATCACCAGAACGCGGTTAACATCACCACAACATAGCTCAAATCTCCAAAACAGAGCTCACATCACCAAAACACAGCTCACATCCCCAAAATACAGCTCACATCACCAAAACACAGATCACATCACCAAAACACAGCTCACATCAACAAAACAGAGCTCACATCACCAAAACACAGCTCACATCAACAAAACACAGCTCACATCACCAAAACACAGCTCACATCACCAAAACACAGCTCACATCACCAAAACACAGCTCACATCACCATAACACAGCTAATATCAGCAGAACACAGTTAACATCACCACAACATAGCTCAAATCTCCAAAACAGAGCTCACATCACCAAAACACAGCTCACATCCCCAAAACACAGCTCACATCCCCAAAACACAGCTAACATCACTAAACCACAGCTCACATCACCAAAACACAGCTCACATCACCAAAACACAGGTCACATCATCAAAACACAGCTAGCATCACCAAAACACAGGTCACATCACTAAACCACAGCTCACATCAACAAAACACAGCTCACATCAACAAAACACAGCTAACATGACCAGAACGCAGTTAACATCACCACAATATAGCTCAAATCTCCAAAACACAGCTCACATCACCAAAACACAGCTCACATCCCCAAAACACAGCTCACATCACCAAAACACAGCTCACATCACCAAAACACAGCTCACATCAACAAAACACAGCTCACATCACCTGAATGCAGCTCACATCCCCAAAACACAGCTCACATCAACAAAACACAGCTCACATCAACAAACCGCAGCTCACAGCAACAAAACACAGCTCACAGCAACAAAACAAGCTCACAGCAACAAAACACAGCTCACAGCAACAAAACACAGCTCACATCACCAAAACACAGCTCACATCACCAAAACACAGCTCACATCAACAAAACACAGCTCACATCAACAAAACACAGCTCACATCACCAAAACACAGCTCACATCACCAAAACACAGCTCACATCAACAAAACACAGCTCACTTCAACAAAACACAGCTCACATCACCAAAACACAGCTCACATCAACAAAACACAGCTCACATCACAGAAAACACAGCTCACATCACCATAACACAGCTAATATCACCAGAGCGCAGTTAACATCACCACATCATAGCACAAATCTCCAAAACAGAGCTCACATCACCAAAACACAGCTCACATCCCCAAAACACAGCTCACATCACCAAAACACAGCTCACATCACCAAAATACAGCTCACATCAACAAAACACAGCTCACATCACCTAAACACAGCTCACATCCCCAAAACACAGCTCACATCAACAAAACACAGCTCACATCAACAAACCACAGCTCACAGCAACAGAACACAGCTCACAGCAACAAAACAAGCTCACAGCAACAAAACACAGCTCACAGCAACAAAACACAGCTCACATCAACAAAACACAGCTAACATCACCAGAACGCAGTTAACATCACCACAATATAGCTCAAATCTCCAAAACACAGCTCACATCACCAAAACACAGCTCACATCCCCAAAACACAGCTCACATCACCAAAACACAGCTCACATCACCAAAACACAGCTCACATCACCTGAATGCAGCTCACATCCCCAAAACACAGCTCACATCAACAAAACACAGCTCACATCAACAAACCGCAGCTCACAGCAACAAAACACAGCTCACAGCAACAAAACAAGCTCACAGCAACAAAACACAGCTCACAGCAACAAAACACAGCTCACATCACCAAAACACAGCTCACATCACCAAAACACAGTTCACATCAACAAAACACAGCTCACATCTACAAAACACAGCTCACATCACCAAAACACAGCTCACATCACCAAAACACAGCTCACATCAACAAAACACAGCTCACATCAACAAAACACAGCTCACATCACCAAAACACAGCTCACATCAACAAAACACAGCTCACATCACGAAAACACAGCTCACATCACCATAACACAGCTAATATCACCAGAGCGCAGTTAACATCACCACATCATAGCACAAATCTCCAAAACAGAGCTCACATCACCAAAACACAGCTCACATCCCCAAAACACAGCTCACATCACCAAAACACAGCTCACATCACCAAAATACAGCTCACATCAACAAAACACAGCTCACATCACCTAAACACAGCACACATCCCCAAAACACAGCTCACATCAACAAAACACAGCTCACATCAACAAACCACAGCTCACAGCAACAAAACACAGCTCACAGCAACAAAACAAGCTCACAGCAACAAAACACAGCTCACAGCAACAAAACACAGCTCAGATCAACAAACCACAGCTCACAGCAACAAAACACAGCTCACATCACCAAAACACAGCTCACATCACTAAACCACAGCTCACATCAACAAAACACAGCACACATCAACAAAACAGAGCTCACATCACCAAAACACAGCTCACATCAACAAAACGCAGCTCACATCACCAAAACACAGCTCACATCAACAAAACACAGCTCACATCACCAAAACACAGCTCACATCACCATAACACAGCTAATATCACCAGAACACAGTTAACATCACCACAACATAGCTCAAATCTCCAAAACAGAGCTCACATCACCAAAACACAGCTCACATCCCCAAAATACAGCTCACATCACCAAAACACAGCCCACATCACCAAAACACAGCTCACATCAACAAAACAGAGCTCACATCACCAAAACACAGCTCACATCAACAAAACACACCTCACATCACCAAAACACAGCTCACATCACCAAAACACAGCTCACATCACCAAAACACAGCTCACATCACCATAACACAGCTAATATCACCAGAACGCAGTTAACATCACCACAACATAGCTCAAATCTCCAAAACAGAGCTCACATCACCAAAACACAGCTCACATCCCCAAAATACAGCTCACATCACCAAAACACAGCTCACATCACCAAAACACAGCTCACATCAACAAAACAGAGCTCACATCACCAAAACACAGCTCACATCAACAAAACACAGCTCACATCACCAAAACACAGCTCACATCACCAAAACACAGCTCACATCACCATAACACAGCTAATATCACCAGAACGCAGTTAACATCACCACAACATAGCTCAAATCTCCAAAACAGAGCTCACATCACCAAAACACAGCTCACATCCCCAAAACACAGCTCACATCCCCAAAACACAGCTAACATCACTAAACCACAGCTCACATCACCAAAACACAGCTCACATCAACAAAACACAGCTCACATCACTAAAACACAGCTCACATCACCAAAACACAGCTCTCATCACCAAAACACAGCTCACATCACTAAACCACAGCTCACATCACTAAACCACAGCTCACATAAACAAAACAGAGCTCACATCAACAAAACACAGCTCACATCAACAAAACACAGCTCACATCAACAAAACACAGCTCACATCAACAAAACACAGCTCACATCACCAAAACACAGCTCACATCACCAAAACACAGCTCACATCAACAAAACACAGCTCACATCAACAAAACACAGCTCACATAAACAAAACACAGCTCACATCACCAAAACACAGCTCACATCACCGAAACACAGCTCACATCACCAAAACACAGCTCACATCAACAAAACAGAGCTCACATCACCAAAACACAGCTCACATCAACAAAATACAGCTAACATCACTAAACCACAGCTCACATCACCAAAACACAGCTCACATCACCAAAACACAGCTCACATCAACAAAACACAGCTCACATCACCAAAACACAGCTCACATCACCATAACACAGCTAATATCACCAGAACGCAGTTAACATCACCACAACATAACTCAAATTTCCAAAACAGAGCTCACATCACCAAAACACAGCTCACATCCCCAAAATACAGCTCACATCACCAAAACACAGATCACATCACCAAAACACAGCTCACATCAACAAAACAGAGCTCACATCACCAAAACACAGCTCACATCACCAAAACACAGCTCACATCACCAAAACACAGCTCACATCACCAAAACACAGCTCACATCACCATAACACAGCTAATATCACCAGAACGCAGTTAACATCACCACAACACAGCTCACATCACCAAAACACAGCTCACATCAACAAAACAGAGCTCACATCACCAAAACACAGCTCACATCAACAAAATACAGCTAACATCACTAAACCACAGCTCACATCACCAAAACACAGCTCACATCACCAAAACACAGCTCACATCAACAAAACACAGCTCACATCACCAAAACACAGCTCACATCACCATAACACAGCTAATATCACCAGAACGCAGTTAACATCACCACAACATAACTCAAATTTCCAAAACAGAGCTCACATCACCAAAACACAGCTCACATCCCCAAAATACAGCTCACATCACCAAAACACAGATCACATCACCAAAACACAGCTCACATCAACAAAACAGAGCTCACATCACCAAAACACAGCTCACATCCCCAAAACACAGCTCACATCACCAAAACACAGCTCACATCAACAAAACACAGCTCACATCACCAAAACACAGATCACATCAACAAAACACAGCTCACATCACCAAAACACAGCTCACATCACCATAACACAGCTAATATCACCAGAAGGCAGTAAACATCACCACAACATAGCACAAATCTCCAAAACAGAGCTCACATCACCAAAACACAGCTCACATCCCCAAAACACAGCTCACATCACCAAAACACAGCTCACATCACCAAAACCCAGCTCACATCAACAAAACACAGCTCACATCACCTAAACACAGCTCACATCCCCAAAACACAGCTCACATCAACAAAACACAGCTCACATCAACAAACCACAGCTCACAGCAACAAAACACAGCTCACAGCAACAAAACAAGCTCACAGCAACAAAACACAGCTCACAGCAACAAAACACAGCTCACATCACCAAAACACAGCTCACATCAACAAAACACAGCTTACATCACCAAAACACAGCTCACATCAACAAAACACAGCTCACATCAACAAAACACAGCTCACATCACCAAAACACAGCTCACATCACCAAAACACAGCTCACATCAACAAAACACAGCTCACATCAACAAAACACAGCTCACATCAACAAAACACAGCTCACATCAACAAAACACATCTCACATCACCAAAACACAGCTCACATCAACAAAACACAGCTCACATCACCAAAACACAGCTCACATCACCATAAAACAGCTAATATCACCAGAACGCAGTGAACATCACCACAACATAGCACAAATCTCCAAAACAGAGCTCACATCACCAAAACACAGCTCACATCCCCAAAACACAGCTCACATCACCAAAACACAGCTCAGATCACCAAAACACAGCTCACATCAACAAAACACAGCTCACATCACCTAAACACAGCTCACATTCCCAAAACACAGCTCACATCTACAAAACACAGCTAACATCACTAAACCACAGCTCACATCACCAAAACAGAGCTCACATCAACAAAACACAGCTCACATCACTAAAACACAGCTCACATCACCAAAACACAGCTCTCATCACCAAAACACAGCTCACATCACTAAACCACAGCTCACATCACTAAACCACAGCTCACATAAACAAAACACAGCTCACATCAACAAAACACAGCTCACATCAACAAAACACAGCTCACATCAACAAAACACAGCTCACATCAACAAAACACAGCTCACATCACCAAAACACAGCTCACATCACCAAAACACAGCTCACATCAACAAAACACAGCTCACATCAACAAAACACAGCTCACATAAACAAAACACAGCTCACATAAACAAAACACAGCTCACATCACCAAAACACAGCTCACATCACCAAAACACAGCTCACATCAACAAAACAGAGCTCACATCACCAAAACACAGCTCACATCAACAAAACACAGCTCACATCACCAAAACACAGCTCACATCACCAAAACACAGCTCACATCACCAAAACACAGCTCACATCACCATAACACAGCTAATATCACCAGAACGCAGTTAACATCACCACAACATAGCTCAAATCTCCAAAACAGAGCTCACATCACCAAAACACAGCTCACATCCCCAAAACATAGCTCACATCACCAAAACACAGCTCACATCAACAAAACACAGCTCACATCACCAAAACACAGGTCACATCAACAAAACACAGCTCACATCACCAAAACACAGCTCACATCACCATAACACAGCTAATATCACCAGAACGCAGTAAACATCACCACAACATAGCACAAATCTCCAAAACAGAGCTCACATCACCAAAACACAGCTCACAACTCCAAAACACAGCTTACATCACCAAAACACAGCTCACATCACCAAAACACAGCTCACATCAACAAAACACAGCTCACATCAACAAAACACAGCTCACATCAACAAACCACAGCTCACAGCAACAAAACACAGCTCACAGCAACAAAACAAGCTCACAGCAACAAAACACATCTCACAGCAACAAAACACAGCTCACATCAACAAAACACAGCTCACATCACCAAAACACAGCTCACATCAACAAAACACAGCTCACATCACCAAAACACAGCTCACATCACCATAAAACAGCTAATATCACCAGAACGCAGTGAACATCACCACAACATAGCACAAATCTCCAAAACAGAGCTCACATCACCAAAACACAGCTCACATCACCAAAACACAGCTCACATCAACAAAACACAGCTCACATCACCTAAACACAGCTCACATTCCCAAAACACAGCTCACATCAACAAAACACAGCTAACATCACTAAACCACAGATCACATCACCAAAACAGAGCTCACATCAACAAAACACAGCTCACATCACTAAAACACAGCTCACATTACCAAAACACAGTTCACATCACCAAAACACAGCTCACATCACTAAACCACAGCTCACATCACTAAACCACAGCTCACATAAACAAAACACAGCTCACATCAACAAAACACAGCTCACATCAACAAAACACAGCTCACATCAACAAAACACAGCTCACATCAACAAAACACAGATCACATCACCAAAACACAGCTCACATCACCAAAACACAGCTCAAATCACCAAAACACAGCTCACATCAACAAAACACAGCTCACATCAACAAAACACAGCTCACATTAACAAAACACAGCTCACATCAACAAAACACAGCTCATATCACCAGAACACAGCTCACATCACTAAACCACAGCTCACATCAACAAAACACAGCTCACATCAACAAAACACAGCGCACATCAACAAAACACAGCTCACATCACCAAAACACCACTCACATCCCCAAAACACAGCTCACATCCCCAAAACACAGCTCACATCAACAAAACACAGCTAACATCACTAAACCACAGCTGACATCACCAAAACACAGCTCACATCAACAAACCACAGCTCACAGCAACAAAACTCAGCTCACATCAACAAAACTCAGCTCACATGAACAAAACACAGCTCTCATCACCACAACAGAGCTCACATCACCAAAACACAGCTCACATCACCAAAACACAGCTCACATCACTAAACCACAGCTCACATCAACAAAACACAGCTCACATCACCAAAACACAGCTCACATCACCATAACACAGCTAATATTACCAGAACGCAGTTAACATCACCACAACTTAGCACAAATCTCCAAAACAGAGCTCACATCACCAAAACACAGCTCACATCCCCAAAACACAGCTCACATCACCAAAACACAGCTCACATCACCAAAACACAGCTCACATCAACAAAACACAGCTCACATCGCCTAAACACAGCTCACATCCCCAAAACACAGCTCACATCAACAAAATACAGCCAACATCACTAAACCACAGCTCACATCAAGAAAACACAGCTCACATCAACAAACCACAGCTCACAGCAACAAAACACCAAAACACAGCTCACATCAACAAAACACAGCTCACATCACCAAAACACAGCTCACATCACCATAACACAGCTAATATCACCAGAATGCAGTTAACATCACCACAACATAGCTCAAACCTCCAAAACAGAGCTTACATCAACAAAACACAGCTAACATCACTAAACCACAGCTCACATCACCAAAACACAGCTCACATCAACAAACCACAGCTCACATCAACAAAACTCAGCTCACATCAACAAAACAAAGCTCTCATCACCAAAACAGAGCTCACATCACCAAAACACAGCTCACATCACCAAAACACAGCTCACATCACTAAACCACAGCTCACATCAACAAAACAGAGCTCACATCACCAGAACACAGCTCACATCACCATAACATAGCTAATATCACCAGAACGCAGTTAACATCACCACAACTTAGCACAAATCTCCAAAACAGAGCTCACATCACCAAAACACAGCTCACATCCAAAACACTGCTCACATCACCAAAACACAGCTCACATCACCAAAACACAGCTCACATCAACAAAACACAGCTCACATCGCCTAAACACAGCTCACATCCCCAAAACACAGCTCACATCAACAAAATACAGCTAACATCACGAAACCACAGCTCACATCCCCAAAACACAGCTCACATCAACAAAATACAGCTAACATCACTAAACCACAGCTCACATCACCAAAACACAGCTCACATCAACAAACCACAGCTCACATCACCAAAACACAGCTCACATCAACAAAACACAGCTCACATCACCAAAACACAGCTCACATCACCATAACACAGCTAATATCACCAGAACGCGGTTAACATCACCACAACATAGCTCAAATCTCCAAAACAGAGCTCACATCACCAAAACACAGCTCACATCCCCAAAACACAGCTCACATCACCAAAACACAGATCACATCACCAAAACACAGCTCACATCAACAAAACAGAGCTCACATCACCAAAACACAGCTCACATCAACAAAACACAGCTCACATCACCAAAACACAGCTCACATCACCAAAACACAGCTCACATCACCAAAACACAGCTCACATCACCATAACACAGCTAATATCAGCAGAACACAGTTAACATCACCACAACATAGCTCAAATCTCCAAAACAGAGCTCACATCACCAAAACACAGCTCACATCCCCAAAACACAGCTCACATCCCCAAAACACAGCTAACATCACTAAACCACAGCTCACATCACCAAAACACAGCTCACATCACCAAAACACAGGTCACATCATCAAAACACAGCTAGCATCACCAAAACACAGGTCACATCACTAAACCACAGCTCACATCAACAAAACACAGCTCACATCAACAAAACACAGCTAACATGACCAGAACGCAGTTAACATCACCACAATATAGCTCAAATCTCCAAAACACAGCTCACATCACCAAAACACAGCTCACATCCCCAAAACACAGCTCACATCACCAAAACACAGCTCACATCACCAAAACACAGCTCACATCAACAAAACACAGCTCACATCACCTGAATGCAGCTCACATCCCCAAAACACAGCTCACATCAACAAAACACAGCTCACATCAACAAACCGCAGCTCACAGCAACAAAACACAGCTCACAGCAACAAAACAAGCTCACAGCAACAAAACACAGCTCACAGCAACAAAACACAGCTCACATCACCAAAACACAGCTCACATCACCAAAACACAGCTCACATCAACAAAACACAGCTCACATCAACAAAACACAGCTCACATCACCAAAACACAGCTCACATCACCAAAACACAGCTCACATCAACAAAACACAGCTCACTTCAACAAAACACAGCTCACATCACCAAAACACAGCTCACATCAACAAAACACAGCTCACATCACAGAAAACACAGCTCACATCACCATAACACAGCTAATATCACCAGAGCGCAGTTAACATCACCACATCATAGCACAAATCTCCAAAACAGAGCTCACATCACCAAAACACAGCTCACATCCCCAAAACACAGCTCACATCACCAAAACACAGCTCACATCACCAAAATACAGCTCACATCAACAAAACACAGCTCACATCACCTAAACACAGCTCACATCCCCAAAACACAGCTCACATCAACAAAACACAGCTCACATCAACAAACCACAGCTCACAGCAACAGAACACAGCTCACAGCAACAAAACAAGCTCACAGCAACAAAACACAGCTCACAGCAACAAAACACAGCTCACATCAACAAAACACAGCTAACATCACCAGAACGCAGTTAACATCACCACAATATAGCTCAAATCTCCAAAACACAGCTCACATCACCAAAACACAGCTCACATCCCCAAAACACAGCTCACATCACCAAAACACAGCTCACATCACCAAAACACAGCTCACATCACCTGAATGCAGCTCACATCCCCAAAACACAGCTCACATCAACAAAACACAGCTCACATCAACAAACCGCAGCTCACAGCAACAAAACACAGCTCACAGCAACAAAACAAGCTCACAGCAACAAAACACAGCTCACAGCAACAAAACACAGCTCACATCACCAAAACACAGCTCACATCACCAAAACACAGCTCACATCAACAAAACACAGCTCACATCTACAAAACACAGCTCACATCACCAAAACACAGCTCACATCACCAAAACACAGCTCACATCAACAAAACACAGCTCACATCAACACAACACAGCTCACATCACCAAAACACAGCTCACATCAACAAAACACAGCTCACATCACGAAAACACAGCTCACATCACCCTAACACAGCTAATATCACCAGAGCGCAGTTAACATCACCACATCATAGCACAAATCTCCAAAACAGAGCTCACATCACCAAAACACAGCTCACATCCCCAAAACACAGCTCACATCCCCAAAACACAGCTCACATCACCAAAATACAGCTCACATCAACAAAACACAGCTCACATCACCTAAACACAGCTCACATCCCCAAAACACAGCTCACATCAACAAAACACAGCTCACATCAACAAACCACAGCTCACAGCAACAAAACACAGCTCACAGCAACAAAACAAGCTCACAGCAACAAAACACAGCTCACAGCAACAAAACACAGCTCAGATCAACAAACCACAGCTCACAGCAACAAAACACAGCTCACATCACCAAAACACAGCTCACATCACTAAACCACAGCTCACATCAACAAAACACAGCACACATCAACAAAACAGAGCTCACATCACCAAAACACAGCTCACATCAACAAAACGCAGCTCACATCACCAAAACACAGCTCACATCAACAAAACACAGCTCACATCACCAAAACACAGCTCACATCACCATAACACAGCTAATATCACCAGAACACAGTTAACATCACCACAACATAGCTCAAATCTCCAAAACAGAGCTCACATCACCAAAACACAGCTCACATCCCCAAAATACAGCTCACATCACCAAAACACAGCTCACATCACCAAAACACAGCTCACATCAACAAAACAGAGCTCACATCACCAAAACACAGCTCACATCAACAAAACACACCTCACATCACCAAAACACAGCTCACATCACCAAAACACAGCTCACATCACCAAAACACAGCTCACATCACCATAACACAGCTAATATCACCAGAACGCAGTTAACATCACCACAACATAGCTCAAATCTCCAAAACAGAGCTCACATCACCAAAACACAGCTCACATCCCCAAAATACAGCTCACATCACCAAAACACAGCTCACATCACCAAAACACAGCTCACATCAACAAAACAGAGCTCACATCACCAAAACACAGCTCACATCAACAAAACACAGCTCACATCACCAAAACACAGCTCACATCACCAAAACACAGCTCACATCACCATAACACAGCTAATATCACCAGAACGCAGTTAACATCACCACAACATAGCTCAAATCTCCAAAACAGAGCTCACATCACCAAAACACAGCTCACATCCCCAAAACACAGCTCACATCC
This sequence comes from Scyliorhinus torazame, assembly GCF_047496885.1. Taxonomy (NCBI): domain Eukaryota; kingdom Metazoa; phylum Chordata; class Chondrichthyes; order Carcharhiniformes; family Scyliorhinidae; genus Scyliorhinus; species Scyliorhinus torazame. The sequence continues at coordinate 187,841,736 of NC_092722.1, forward strand.
CCAAAACACAGCTAACATCACTAAACCACAGCTCACATCACCAAAACACAGCTCACATCACCAAAACACAGGTCACATCATCAAAACACAGCTAGCATCACCAAAACACAGGTCACATCACTAAACCACAGCTCACATCAACAAAACACAGCTCACATCAACAAAACACAGCTAACATCACCAGAACGCAGTTAACATCACCACAATATAGCTCAAATCTCCAAAACACAGCTCACATCACCAAAACACAGCTCACATCCCCAAAACACAGCTCACAACACCAAAACACAGCTCACATCACCAAAACACAGCTCACATCACCAAAACACAGCTCACATCAACAAAACACAGCTCACATCACCTAAACGCAGCTCACATCCCCAAAACACAGCTCACATCAACAAAACACAGCTCACATCAACAAACCGCAGCTCACAGCAACAAAACACAGCTCACAGCAACAAAACAAGCTCACAGCAACAAAACACAGCTCACAGCAACAAAACACAGCTCACATCACCAAAACACAGCTCACATCACCAAAACACAGCTCACATCCCCAAAACACAGCTCACATCACCAAAACACAGCTCACATCACCACAATACAGCTCACATCAACAAAACACAGCTCACATCACCTAAACACAGCTCACATCCCCAAAACACAGCTCACATCAACAAAACACAGCTCACATCAACAAACCACAGCTCACAGCAACAAAACACAGCTCACAGCAACAAAACAAGCTCACAGCAACAAAACGCAGCTCACAGCAACAAAACACAGCTCAGATCAACAAACCACAGCTCACAGCAACAAAACACAGCTCACATCACCAAAACACAGCTCACATCACTAAACCACAGCTCACATCAACAAAACACAGCACACATCAACAAAACAGAGCTCACATCACCAAAACACAGCTCACATCACCAAAACACAGCTCACATCAACAAAACACAGCTCACATCACCAAAACACAGCTCACATCACCATAACACAGCTAATATCACCAGAACGCAGTTAACATCACCACAACATAGCTCAAATCTCCAAAACAGAGCTCACATCACCAAAACACAGCTCACATCCCCAAAATACAGCTCACATCACCAAAACACAGCTCACATCACCAAAACACAGCTCACATCAACAAAACAGAGCTCACATCACCAAAACTCAGCTCACATCAACAAAACACAGCTCACATCACCAAAACACAGCTCACATCACCAAAAACACAGCTCACATCACCAAAACACAGCTCACATCACCAAAACACAGCTCACATCACCATAACACAGCTAATATCACCAGAACGCAGTTAACATCACCACAACATAGCTCAAATCTCCAAAACAGAGCTCACATCAACAAAACACAGCTCACATCCCCAAAATACATCTCACATCACCAAAACACAGCTCACATCACCAAACCACAGCTCACATCAACAAAACAGAGCTCACATCACCAAAACACAGCTCACATCAACAAAACACAGCTCACATCACCAAAACACAGCTCACATCACCAAAACACAGCTCACATCACCAAAACACAGCTCACATCACCATAACACAGCTAATTTCACCAGAACGCAGTTAACATCACCACAACATAGCTCAAATCTCCAAAACAGAGCTCACATCACCAAAACACAGCTCACATCCCCAAAACACAGCTCACATCCCCAAAACACAACTAACATCACTAAACCACAGCTCACATCACCAAAACACAGCTCACATCAACAAAACACAGCTAACATCACCAGAACGCAGTTAACATCACCACAACATAGCTCAAATCTCCAAAACAGAGCTCACATCACCAAAATACAGCTCACATCATCAAAACACAGCTAGCATCACCAAAACACAGGTCACATCACTAAACCACAGCTCACATCCCCAAAACACAGCTCACATCACCAAAACACAGCTCACATCACCAAAACACAGCTCACATCAACAAAACACAGCTCACATCACCTGAAAGCAGCTCACATCCCCAAAACACAGCTCACATCAACAAAACACAGCTCACATCAACAAACCGCAGCTCACAGCAACAAAACACAGCTCACAGCAACAAAACAAGCTCACAGCAACAAAACACAGCTCACAGCAACAAAACACAGCTCACATCACCAAAACACAGCTCACATCACCAAAACACAGCTCACATCAATAAAACACAGCTCACATCAACAAAACACAGCTCACATCACCAAAACACAGCTCACATCACCAAAACACAGCTCACATCAACAAAACACAGCTCACATCAACAAAACACAGCTCACATCACCAAAACACAGCTCACATCAACAAAACACAGCTCACATCACCAAAACACAGCTCACATCACCATAACACAGCTAATATCACCAGAACGCAGTTAATATCACCACATCATAGCACAAATCTCCAAAACAGGGCTCACATCACCAAAACACAGCTCACATCCCCAAAACACAGCTCACATCACCAAAACACAGCTCACATCAACAAAACACAGCTCACATCACCAAAACACAGCTCACATCACCAAAACACAGCTCACATCACCAAAACACAGCTCACATCACCATAACACAGCTAATATCACCAGAACGCAGTTAACATCACCACAACATAGCTCAAATCTCCAAAACAGAGCTCACATCACCAAAACACAGCTCACATCCCAAAAACAGAGCTAACATCCCCAAAACACAGATAACACCACTAAACCACAGCTCACATCACCAAAACACAGCTCACATCACCAAAACACAGGTCACATCATCAAAACACAGCTAGCATCACCAAAACACAGCTCACATCACTAAACCACAGCTCACATCAACAAAACACAGCTCACATCACCAAAACACAGCTCACATCACCATAACACAGCTAATATCACCAGAACGCAGTTAACATCACCACAACATAGCACAAATCTCCAAAACAGAGCTCACATCACCAAAACACAGCTCACATCCCCAAAACACAGCTCACATCACCAAAACACAGCTCACATCACCAAAACACAGCTCACATCAACAAAACACAGCTCACATCACCTAAACACAGCTCACATCCCCAAAACACAGCTCACATCAACAAAACACAGCTCACATCAACAAACCACAGCTCACAGCAACAAAACACAGCTCACAGCAACAAAACAAGCTCACAGCAACAAAACACAGCTCACAGCAACAAAACACAGCTCACATCAACAAACCACAGCTCACAGCAACAAAACACAGCTCACATCACCAAAACACAGCTCACATCACTAAACCACAGCTCACATCAACAAAACACAGCTCACATCAACAAAACAGAGCTCACATCACCAATACACAGCTCACATCAACAAAATGCAGCTCACATCACCAAAATACAGCTCACATCAACAAAACACAGCTCACATCACCAAAACACAGCTCACATCACCATAACACAGCTCACATCCCCAAAACACAGCTCACATCAACAAAACACAGCTCACATCAACAAACCACAGCTCACAGCAACAAAACACAGCTCACAGCAACAAAACAAGCTCACAGCAACAAAACACAGCTCACAGCAACAAAACACAGCTCACATCAACAAACCACAGCTCACAGCAACAAAACACAGCTCACATCACCAAAACACAGCTCACATCACCAAAACACAGCTCACATCAACAAAACACAGCTAACATCACCAGAACGCAGTTAACATCACCACAACATAGCTCAAATCTCCAAAACAGAGCTCACATCACCAAAACACAGCTCACATCATCAAAACACAGCTAGCATCACCAAAACACAGGTCACATCACTAAACCACAGCTCACATCCCCAAAACACAGCTCACATCACCAAAACACAGCTCACATCACCAAAACACAGCTCACATCAACAAAACACAGCTCACATCACCTGAACGCAGCTCACATCCCCAAAACACAGCTCACATCAACAAAACACAGCTCACATCAACAAACCGCAGCTCACAGCAACAAAACACAGCTCACAGCAACAAAACAAGCTCACAGCAACAAAACACAGCTCACAGCAACAAAACACAGCTCACATCACCAAAACACAGCTCACATCACCAAAACACAGCTCACATCAATAAAACACAGCTCACAGCAACAAAACAAGCTCACAGCAACAAAACACAGCTCACAGCAACAAAACACAGCTCACATCAACAAACCACAGCTCACAGCAACAAAACACAGCTCACATCACCAAAACACAGCTCACATCACTAAACCACAGCTCACATCAACAAAACACAGCTCACATCAACAAAACAGAGCTCACATCACCAATACACAGCTCACATCAACAAAATGCAGCTCACATCACCAAAATACAGCTCACATCAACAAAACACAGCTCACATCACCAAAACACAGCTCACATCACCATAACACAGCTCACATCCCCAAAACACAGCTCACATCAACAAAACACAGCTCACATCAACAAACCACAGCTCACAGCAACAAAACACAGCTCACAGCAACAAAACAAGCTCACAGCAACAAAACACAGCTCACAGCAACAAAACACAGCTCACATCAACAAACCACAGCTCACAGCAACAAAACACAGCTCACATCACCAAAACACAGCTCACATCACTAAACCACAGCTCACATCAACAAAACACAGCTCACATCAACAAAACAGAGCTCACATCACCAATACACAGCTCACATCAACAAAATGCAGCTCACATCACCAAAATACAGCTCACATCAACAAAACACAGCTCACATCACCAAAACACAGCTCACATCACCATAACACAGCTAAAATCACCAGAACGCAGTTAACATCACCACAACATAGCTCAAATCTCCAAAACAGAGCTCACATCACCAAAACACAGCTCACATCCCCAAAATACAGCTCACATCACCAAAACACAGCTCACATCACCAAAACACAGCTCACATCAACAAAACAGAGCTCACATCACCAAAACACAGCTCACATCAACAAAACACAGCTCACATCACCAAAACACAGCTCACATCACCAAAACACAGCTCACATCACCAAAACACAGCTCACATCACCATAACACAGCTAATATCACCAGAACGCAGTTAACATCACCACAACATAGCTCAAATCTCCAAAACAGAGCTCGCATCACCAAAACACAGCTCACATCCCCAAAATACAGCTCACATCACCAAAACACAGCTCACATCACCAAAACACAGCTCACATCAACAAAACAGAGCTCACATCACCAAAACACAGCTCACATCAACAAAACACAGCTCACATCACCAAAACACAGCTCACATCACCAAAACACAGCTCTCATCACCAAAACACAGCTCACATCACCATAACACAGCTAATATCACCAGAACGCAGTTAACATCACCACAACATAGCTCAAATCTCCAAAACAGAGCTCACATCACCAAAACACAGCGCACATCCCCAAAACACAGCTCACATCCCCAAAACACAGCTAACATCACTAAACCACAGCTCACATCACCAAAACACAGCTCACATCACCAAAACACAGGTCACATCATCAAAACACAGCTAGCATCACCAAAACACAGCTCACATCACTAAACCACAGCTCACATCAACAAAACACAGCTCACATCAACAATACACAGCTAACATCACTAAACCACAGCTCACATCAACAAAACACAGCTCACATCAACAAAACACAGCTCACATCACCAAAACACAGCTCACATCACCAAAACACAGCTCACATCACTAAACCACAGCTCACATCAACAAAACACAGCTCACATCAACAAAACACAGCTAACATCACTAAACCACTGCTCACATCAACAAAACACAGCTCACATCACCAAAACACAGCTCACATCACTAAACCACAGCTCACATCAACAAAACACAGCTCACATCAACAAAACACAGCTCACATCAACAAAACACAGCTAACATCACTAAACCACTGCTCACATCAACAAAACACAGCTCACATCAACAAAACACAGCTCCCATCACCAAAACACAGCTAACATCACTAAAACACAGCTAACATCACCAAAACACAGCTCACATCCCCAAAACACGGCTCACATCCCCAAAACACAGCTAACATCACTAAACCACAGCTCACATCACCAAAACACAGCTCACATCACCAAAACACAGGTCATATCATCAAAACACAGCTAGCATCACCAAAACACAGCTCACATCACTAAACCACAGCTCACATCAACAAAACACAGCTCACATCAACAAAACACAGCTAACATCACTAAACCGCAGCTCACATCAACAAAACACAGCTCACATCAACAAAACACAGCTCACATCACCAAAACACAGCTCACATCACCAAAACACAGCTCACATCACTAAACCACAGCTCACATCAACAAAACACAGCTCACATCAACAAAACACAGCTAACATCACTAAACCACTGCTCACATCAACAAAACACAGCTCACATCAACAAAACACAGCTCCCATCACCAAAACACAGCTAACATCACTAAAACACAGCTAACATCACTAAAACACAGCTCACATCACCAAAACACAGCTCACATCACCAAAACACAGCTAACATCACTAAACCACAGCTCACATCACCAAAACACAGCTCACATCACCAAAACACAGGTAACATCACCAAAACACAGCTAACATCACTGAAACACAGCTCACATCACTAAAACACAGCTCACATCACCAAAACACAGCTCACATCACCAAAAGACAGCTCACAACATCAAAACGCAGCTCACATCAACAAAACACAGCTCACATCAACAAAACACAGCTAACATCACTAAACCACAGCTCACATCACCAAAACACAGCTCACATAATCAAAACACAGCTAGCATCACTAAAACACAGCTCACATCACCAAAACACAGCTCACACCACCAAACCACAGCTCACATCACCAAAACACAGCTAACATCACCAAAACACAGCTAACATCACTAAAACACAGCTCACATCACCAAAACACAGCTCACATCACCAAAACACAGCTAACATCACTAAAACAGCTCACATAAACAAAACACAGCTCACAACATCAAAACGCAGCTCACATCAACAAAACACAGCTCACATCAACAAAACACAGCTCACATCAACAAAACACAGCTAACATCACTAAACCACAGCTCACATCACCAAAACACAGCTCACATAATCAAAACACAGCTAGCATCACTAAAACACAGCTCACATCACCAAAACACAGCTCACACCACCAAACCACAGCTCACATCACCAAAACACAGCTAACATCACCAAAACACTGCTCATATCATCAAAACACAGCTCCCATCACCAAAACACAGCTAACATCACTAAAACACAGCTAACATCACTAAAACACAGCTCACATCAACAAAACACAGCTCACATCACCAAAATACAGCTCACATAAACAAAACACAGCTCACATCACCAAAACACAGCTCACATCACCATAACACAGCTCACATCCCCAAAACACAGCTCACATCAACAAAACACAGCTCACATCAACAAACCACAGCTCACAGCAACAAAACACAGCTCACAGCAACAAAACAAGCTCACAGCAACAAAACACAGCTCACAGCAACAAAACACAGCTCACATCAACAAACCACAGCTCACAGCAACAAAACACAGCTCACATCACCAAAACACAGCTCACATCACTAAACCACAGCTCACATCAACAAAACACAGCTCACATCAACAAAACAGAGCTCACATCACCAATACACAGCTCACATCAACAAAATGCAGCTCACATCACCAAAATACAGCTCACATCAACAAAACACAGCTCACATCACCAAAACACAGCTCACATCAACAAAACACAGCTCACATCCCCAAAACACAGCTAACATCACTAAACCACAGCTCACATCACCAAAACACAGCTCACATCACCAAAACACAGGTCACATCATCAAAACACAGCTAGCATCACCAAAACACAGCTCACATCACTAAACCACAGCTCACATCAACAAAACACAGCTCACATCAACAAAACACAGCTAACATCACTAAACCACAGCTCACATCAACAAAACACAGCTCACATCAACAAAACACAGCTCACATCACCAAAACACAGCTCACATCACCAAAACACAGCTCACATCACTAAACCACAGCTCACATCAACAAAACACAGCTCACATCAACAAAACACAGCTAACATCACTAAACCACTGCTCACATCAACAAAACAGAGCTCACATCAACAAAACACAGCTCCCATCACCAAAACACAGCTAACATCACTAAAACACAGCTAACATCACTAAAACACAGCTCACATCACCAAAACACAGCTCACATCACCAAAACACAGCTCACATCAGTAAAACACAGCTCACATCACCAAAACACAGCTCCCATCACCAAAACACAGGTAACATCACCAAAACACAGCTAACATCACTGAAACACAGCTCACATCACTAAAACACAGCTCACATCACCAAAACACAGCTCACATCACCAAAAGACAGCTCACAACATCAAAACGCAGCTCACATCAACAAAACACAGCTCACATCAACAAAACACAGCTAACATCACTAAACCACAGCTCACATCACCAAAACACAGCTCACATAATCAAAACACAGCTAGCATCACTAAAACACAGCTCACATCACCAAAACACAGCTCACACCACCAAACCACAGCTCACATCACCAAAACACAGCTAACATCACCAAAACACAGCTAACATCACTAAAACACAGCTCACATCACCAAAACACAGCTCACATCACCAAAACACAGCTAACATCACTAAAACAGCTCACATAACCAAAACACAGCTCACAACATCAAAACGCAGCTCACATCAACAAAACACAGCTCACATCAACAAAACACAGCTCACATCAACAAAACACAGCTAACATCACTAAACCACAGCTCACATCACCAAAACACAGCTCACATAATCAAAACACAGCTAGCATCACTAAAACACAGCTCACATCACCAAAACACAGCTCACACCACCAAACCACAGCTCACATCACCAAAACACAGCTAACATCACCAAAACACTGCTCATATCATCAAAACACAGCTCCCATCACCAAAACACAGCTAACATCACTAAAACACAGCTAACATCACTAAAACACAGCTCACATCAACAAAACACAGCTCACATCACCAAAATACAGCTCACATAAACAAAACACAGCTCACATCACCAAAACACAGCTCACATCACCATAACACAGCTCACATCCCCAAAACACAGCTCACATCAACAAAACACAGCTCACATCAACAAACCACAGCTCACAGCAACAAAACACAGCTCACAGCAACAAAACAAGCTCACAACAACAAAACACAGCTCACAGCAACAAAACACAGCTCACATCAACAAACCACAGCTCACAGCAACAAAACACAGCTCACATCACCAAAACACAGCTCACATCACTAAACCACAGCTCACATCACCAAAACACAGCTCACATCAACAAAACAGAGCTCACATCACCAAAACACAGCTCACATCAACAAAACACAGCTCACATCACCAAAACACAGCTCACATCACCAAAACACAGCTCACATCACCAAAACACAGCTCACATCACCAAAACACAGCTCACATCACCATAACACAGCTAATATCACCAGAACGCAGTTAACATCACCACAACATAGCTCAAATCTCCAAAACAGAGCTCGCATCACCAAAACACAGCTCACATCCCCAAAATACAGCTCACATCACCAAAACACAGCTCACATCACCAAAACACAGCTCACATCAACAAAACAGAGCTCACATCACCAAAACACAGCTCACATCAACAAAACACAGCTCACGTCACCAAAACACAGCTCACATCACCAAAACACAGCTCTCATCACCAAAACACAGCTCACATCACCATAACACAGCTAATATCACCAGAACGCAGTTAACATCACCACAACATAGCTCAAATCTCCAAAACAGAGCTCACATCACCAAAACACAGCTCACATCCCCAAAACACAGCTCACATCCCCAAAACACAGCTAACATCACTAAACCACAGCTCACATCACCAAAACACAGCTCACATCACCAAAACACAGGTCACATCATCAAAACACAGCTAGCATCACCAAAACACAGCTCACATCACTAAACCACAGCTCACATCAACAAAACACAGCTCACATCAACAAAACACAGCTAACATCACTAAACCACAGCTCACATCAACAAAACACAGCTCACATCAACAAAACACAGCTCACATCACCAAAACACAGCTCACATCACTAAACCACAGCTCACATCAACAAAACACAGCTCACATCAACAAAACACAGCTAACATCACTAAACCACTGCTCACATCAACAAAACACAGCTCACATCAACAAAACACAGCTCCCATCACCAAAACACAGCTAACATCACTAAAACACAGCTAACATCACTAAAACACAGCTCACATCACCAAAACACAGCTCACATCACCAAAACACAGCTAACATCACTAAAACACAGCTCACATCACCAAAACACAGCTCCCATCACCAAAACACAGGTAACATCACCAAAACACAGCTAACATCACTGAAACACAGCTCACATCACTAAAACACAGCTCACATCACCAAAACACAGCTCACATCACCAAAAGACAGCTCACAACATCAAAACGCAGCTCACATCAACAAAACACAGCTCACATCAACAAAACACAGCTAACATCACTAAACCACAGCTCACATCACCAAAACACAGCTCACATAATCAAAACACAGCTAGCATCACTAAAACACAGCTCACATCACCAAAACACAGCTCACACCACCAAACCACAGCTCAGATCACCAAAACACAGCTAACATCACCAAAACACAGCTAACATCACTAAAACACAGCTCACATCACCAAAACACAGCTCACATCACCAAAACACAGCTAACATCACTAAAACAGCTCACATCACCAAAACACAGCTCACAACATCAAAACGCAGCTCACATCAACAAAACACAGCTCACATCAACAAAACACAGCTAACATCACTAAACCACAGCTCACATCACCAAAACACAGCTCACATAATCAAAACACAGCTAGCATCACTAAAACACAGCTCACATCACCAAAACACAGCTCACACCACCAAACCACAGCTCACATCACCAAAACACAGCTAACATCACCAAAACACTGCTCATATCATCAAAACACAGCTCCCATCACCAAAACACAGCTAACATCACTAAAACACAGCTAACATCACTAAAACACAGCTCACATCAACAAAACACAGCTCACATCAACAAAACACAGCTAACATCACTAAACCACAGCTCACATCACCAAAACACAGCTCACATAATCAAAACACAGCTAGCATCACTAAAACACAGCTCACATCACCAAAACACAGCTCACACCACCAAACCACAGCTCACATCACCAAAACACAGCTAACATCACCAAAACACAGCTAACATCACTAAAACACAGCTCACATCACCAAAACACAGCTCACATCACCAAAACACAGCTAACATCACCAAAACACTGCTCATATCATCAAAACACAGCTCCCATCACCAAAACACAGCTAACATCACTAAAACACAGCTAACATCACTAAAACACAGCTCACATCAACAAAACACAGCTCACATCAACAAAACACAGCTAACATCACTAAACCACAGCTCACATCACCAAAACACAGCTCACATAATCAAAACACAGCTAGCATCACTAAAACACAGCTCACATCACCAAAACACAGCTCACACCACCAAACCACAGCTCACATCACCAAAACACAGCTAACATCACCAAAACACAGCTAACATCACTAAAACACAGCTCACATCACCAAAACACAGCTCACATCACCAAAACACAGCTCACATCACCAAAACACAGCTCACAACATCAAAACGCAGCTCACATCAACAAAACACAGCTCACATCAACAAAACACAGCTAACATCACTAAACCACAGCTCACATCACCAAAACACAGCTCACATAATCAAAACACAGCTAGCATCACTAAAACACAGCTCACATCACCAAAACACAGCTCACACCACCAAACCACAGCTCACATCACCAAAACACAGCTAACATCACCAAAACACTGCTCATATCATCAAAACACAGCTCACGTCATCAAAACACAGTTAACATCATCAAAACACAGCTCACATCACCAAAACACAGCTAACATTACCACGCTGGTCATTATCGCATTGCTGTTTCTGAAAGCTTGCTCTGTGCACATTGGTTGCCACATTAATTTATTTCGCTCTAAATCTCTCCTTAACCCCAAGGAACTACTTTTGAAGAGGAGGAAACTATTATACTTTTTCGAATGTCACCAATTTGCAGTAGAAATCTCCCACAAACAGCAAAGCACACAATGTTTCAGCAATCACCTACCCCTGCTCCAAAGTCCTATGTTCCTATGTTTCTATGATGTTGGTTGAAGGATAATTATTGGCCCCAGGACTGCAGTGATATCATAGTCATGTTGTAATTCACTGAATGACCACTAGGACTCTCGTTAGTATATAAGTGAATTTTAGCGTAAGATGACCCTCAGACTGGCTAGAGGAAGCTGGAGAGAGAGGTTGCTTGTGCTTGATCTTACTGTTGTTCATCTGTTGTTTTGTATATAGTTTACCTACAGTTAATGTTAATAAATCGTTTATAGCTTTAGCTACAAGTGTCCTTGTTATAAATCAGGCCAACCGACAAGAACATTACATGGTACCAGGATTGGATGGTATTAAACATTGAGGAAAAAAAAACTCTCAGCCTGCCACATGGTCCACAGAGATTTGAAGATTTTACAGACTGCAGGAATGAACTACATGGAGTCGTTGAAGCCACCAATGAGTCTCAGGTTTCGGGGTAATGTGGACAACAACTGCCATGTGTTTAAACAACAATTTAATCTGTTTCTTACTGCAGTAAATTTAGAAGATCAATCAAATTCGGGTAAGGTAGCGATGCTCCGAATAGCGGCAGGGCCCGAAGCAATTGCTGTGTTTAATACGTTTAAATTTGCACACGATCAAGATAATAAAAATTTTAATGAAGTAATTCCAAAATTTGATGCACACTGCAGCACTGCAAAGAATGAAATTGATGAACGCTCTGTGTTTAGATCACATTTGCAGAAGACAGGAGAGTCCATCGATCATTTCATCACTGATTTAAAGTTAAAAGCTAATTCCTGTAATTTTTCTGTGGAGGAATTATCCATGATTCAGGACCAGATTGTGTTTGGTGTGAATGAAAATTAGCTGAGGGAACGCTTCCTGAGGGATTCGGAGCTGTCTTTGGAACAAACTGTTAAGGTTGGTGAGGCTCTCGAGCTAGCAGCACAGCTTTCTAAAATGTTGCTCAGTCATGGTGGGGTCATGGCACTCCGGTTGCCACCCTTTTTCCAAAAAGGCGGGAAACTTCTGAAAAAGGACAGGAAAGTTCCTGCCGCTCTTCGCACATCAACAAACAGTTTGAAGATCAGGACGACGTATTTCTGCGCAAAGGATGTGGTCAAAGGCACAAATTAAGGCAGTGTCCAGCGTTTGGCAAGTTTGGTTCTAGACGCAAAGGAAAAAAAATCACTTTGCTCCGAATTATTACTCTCAGCTCAACCCCAGACCAGTCAGCACAGTGGAAGGCACAGTCTCCAGTGGTGAAACATCATTGCTTATTGGAGTAATAACAGAGAGGAATCATTTTTTTGGAGACATCAACAAATTCTCCAGCACTTAAAAAAATACAAACTGATACAGCATTTAAAATAAATGTGGTTGATGAGGACAAATGGCTGCTACCACTTGAATTGAATTGAATGGTACAGTGGTCCAATTAATGTTAGACACTAGCATTACATGTTATGGTGCTTGTGACCTGAGTGTGGTGGTGAAGAACATATTTATTCCGTCCCATTCTGTATTGCAGGCATTGTCAAACTCGTGGGCGTGACCTGCGGGTGGGTCGCGGGCGGGTGTCGAGAGGGTCGCGGAGCCGTCCGTTGCGGTGCTCCCAATCGCGCAAATCTGCGCGCAAAAGCCGTAGCAGCCGGCTGTTAATAACGCCGGCTGCAAGTGGCCTTCAAAATGGCTGCGAACATGTAACAGAAATGCGGCCACACAGCGCATGCGGGCCAGATCATCGGAGCGCATGCGCATAATTTTGCGCATGCGCGCCGATGATTGGGCACGCATGTGCAGTGCAGCCGTGTTTTTTTTTAAACGGTCGCAGCTTTTGTTTTACAAGTTCGGGGGGGGGTTTATTAATTTTATTCATTTTATTTTTATTTTTTAAATTTACTTTATTCATATTATTTTTTTTTACAAGTTCGGGGGGTGGTTTATTTGATAAAAGTTTACAGGAAAAAAATGCAGAACTTTGGACAGATGGAGACTCCATACTTTCCGACACCGGAAGGCTTCACCTTCATCCAACAGGTTCCAATTGGAGGAGCGTGTACGAGGGCCAAAGGGACCCAAAACCATTTCCTCCATTTTTGTCAGCAGCAAACAAGGTAAGAGAAAATGGTGGGTTGCGAAGGGCGGCCGGCGCGGGTGGCGAAGGTCAGCCGGCATGGGTTGCAAAGGTCGGCCGGCGTGGGCCGCGAAGGCCGGTCATCGTGGGTCGCGAAGGTCGGCCGGCGTGGGTCCCGAAGGTTGGCCGGCTGGTAAAAATGGGTCCCTGGAAAGAAAGTTTGAAAAACACTGCTGTATTGCATCTGAGGGCTTGGATTCATTATTAGGTGATCAGTCCTATGAAGAATTAGGACTAGTGCAATTTTAGAGTCAGATGATCCTCAGACTGGCTGGAGGAAGCTGGAGAGAGAGGTTGCTTGTGCATGATCTTACTGTTGTTCATCTGTTGTTTTGTATGTAGTTTAACCACAGTTAATGTTAATAAATCATTAATAGCTTTAGCTCCAAATGTCCTTGTAATATAAATCAGGCCATCCAACAAGAACATTATACCACCGAGAACTCACGCATTCTTCCATTCAGAATGGAAATAGCGAGGGTACAGGGCCACCATGTTCCATAAAGGTAAAGGATGGACTAACAAGTCCATAGTACCTTGGATGTCAAGAACAATACAGGAATGGATAAGGAACAAAGGGAGACACATGGCAGATACAGGGGGCTCAAAATGGTGGAAGCCCTCGTGGAGTAGAGAGAGTGCAGGGACATACTTAAAAAGTAATTTCAGAGAGGGAAGCGGGAGTGTGAGAAAAACTGGTGGGCAAAATAAAGGAAAATTCCAAGGTGTTTTGTAACTATATTATGGGCAAGAGGGTAATCAAGGAAAGGGAAGAGCCCATTAGAAACCAAAGTGGCAACATTTGTGTGGAGCCAGAAGGCTTAGGTAAGATATGAAATTAATATTTTGTATCTGTGTTCACTGTGGAGAAGGACGATGTCGGTATAGATATCAGAGAGCCGTGTGTGATATAATTGAAAACATTTTCATTGAGAGGAGGAAGTGTTAGAGATTTTAGTGGGCTGAAAAGTGGACAAACTCCCAGGCCCAGATGAGATGTATCCCAGGCTATTATAGGAGGCAAGGGAGGAGATTGCCGGGGCTCTGACACTAATTTTTGTATTCTTTCTGGATGCAGGAGAGGTCCCAAAGGACTGGAGTGCAGCTAATGTGGTACCATTATTTAAGAAGGGAAGCTGGGATAAACCAGAAAATTGCAGGTCAGTGTGTCTAACATCAGTGATAGGGAAATTATTGGAAAAAATTCTGAGGGACAGAATAAATTTCCACTTGGAGAGGCAAAGATTAATAAAGGAGAGTCAGCATGGCTTTGTGAGGACGCGGTCAAGTCTATCAAATTTGATTGCATTTTTCGAGGAGGTGACTAGGAATGTAGATGAGGGAAGTGCAGTTGATATAGTCTACATGGACTTCAATTAGGCTTTTGACAATGTCCTACATGGGAGACCAGTCAAGAAGGTAAGGGCCCATGGGATCTAAGGCAATTGGGAAAATTGGATCCAAAATTGGCTCAGTGGCAGGAGGCCGAGAATGTTGGTTGAAGGTTGTTTTTGTGACTGGAAGCCTGTGTATGTGGTGGACTGCAGGGATCAGTGCTGGGCCCCTGTCTGTTTGTCGTGTACATTAATGATCTGGATGTGAAAGGAGGAGAAATGATCAGTAATTTTTTCGATGACACGAAAATTGGTGGTATGTTAAATAGCGAGGATGAGAGCCTTAGATTACAGGAGATATAGACGGGCTGGTCAGACGGATATAACAATGGCAAATGGAATTTAACCCTGCAAAGTGTGAGGTGATGCATTTTGGGAAGACTAACAAGGCAATAAATAATGAATGGTAGAACCCTAGGAAGTACAGAGGATCACAGAGATCTTGGTGTGCATGTTCACAGATTCCTGAATTCCACATGGATAAGGTGGCTAAGAAGGAATATGGGATACTTGCCTTTATTAGTTGAGGCACAGAATATAAGTAAGATGTGGAGGTGCCGGCGTTGGACTGGGGTGAGCACAGTAAGAAGTCTTACAACACCAGGTTAAAGTCCAACAGGTTTATTTGGAATCACTAGCTTTCGGAGCTCAGCTCCTTCATCAGTGAGTGAAGAGGTGGGCTCCACAAACACATATATAGACAAAGTCAATGATGCAAGATGATACTTTGAATATAAGTCCTTGCGGATTTTTAAGTCTTTACAGGTCCAGACTCTGCGACTGGCGAGAGGGAGAATCACAGGTTAAAGAGGTGTGAATTGTCTCAAGCCAGGACAGTTGGTAGGATTTCACAAGTCCAGGCAAGATGATGGGGGGTGATTGTAGTGAGACATGAATCCAAGGTCCTGGTTGAGGTGCAGAACTTTGAAATCAGTTTCTGCTCGGCGATTCTGCATTGTCGTGCGTCCTGAAGGCCTCCTTGGAGAACGCTTACCCAAAGATCAGAGGCTGAATGCCCTTGACTGCTGAAGTGATCCCTGACTGGAAGGGAACATTCCTGCCTGATGATTGTTGGGCGATGTCCGTTCATCTGTTGCCACAGCATCTGCATGGTCTCGCCAATGTACCACGCCTCGGGACATCCTTTCCTGCAGCGTATGAGGTAGACAACATTGGCCGAGTCGTACGAGAATGTACCGCATCCCTGGTGGGTGGTGTTCTCACGTGTAATAGTGGTATCCATGTCGATGATCTGACACGTCTTGCAGAGATTGCCATGGCAGGGTTGTGTGGTGTCGTGGTCGCTGTTCTGAAGGCTGGGTAGTTTGCTGCAAACAATGGTCTGTTTGATGTCGCGCGTTTGTTTGAAGGCAAGTAGTGGGGGTGTGGGGATGAAGGGTCGTCATCGATGACGTGTTGAAGGCTGCGACGAAGATGTAGTTTCGCCACTCCGGGGAAGTGCTGGACAGATTACTCTTTGTCATGAAGCCTAAGACCATCCACCATCGCATGGAACGGTGGAATAGGCTCAATGAGCCATGCGGTCTGTTCCTGCTCCTATTTCCTGTTTGCTGGTGTTCAGGAATTCCCGCCTCCTCACTTTGCCCATACTTGTGGACTGATGCTCTTCAACCCAAATAGCCAATGAAAATGCTGGATAAACTCAGCAGCTCTGGCAGCATCTGTGGAACGAAACAGATGTTTCAGATCTGAATGACCCTCCTATTAATTAATTTTATTAGTGTCACAAGTAGGCTTAGATTAACACGGCAATGAAGTTACTGTGAAAATCCTCTAGTCTCCACATTCCTGCACCTGTTCGGGTAGACTGAGGGAGAATTCATAATGTCCAATTCACCTAACAGCACGTCTTTCAGGACTTGTGGGAGGAAACCGGAGCACCCGGAGGAAACCCACGCAGACACGGGGAGAACATGCAGACTCCGCACAGACAGTGACCCAAGCGGGGAATCGAACCTGGGACCCTGGCGCTGTGCAGCACCAGCACTAACCACTGTGCTACTGTGCGGCCCCAAAGAACTGAAACAAGGTGGAAATGTAGAGAATGATATAGTTGGAAAGGAGATGGAAGAGGTGGGGCAGAACAGAAGACCTGGGATAGTTTGGGGCAAATGAGATATTGGCAAATTTGTAATGGACACGAGAAAGGAGGGGTGTTATCTCTCTCTAATTAAGAGATGACCATGGCTAATTACAGTCCTTTCAAACAGGAATGTTGGCCAGAACCTGCTTATCTGTGAATTGGCAACTTGGCCAGGACGCATCCGATTCCCCCCCCTCCACCTCCCTCCCTTCCCCGCCCACTTCAATCTTCAAATACAGCCATTGGATTTGACAGACCAAGATCCTGATTTAACGTTTCACCCTATGGATAGAACAAATGACCTTGCTTTGAAACATTAGCCTAATCGACAGCAAGCCTTGGGTCCGGAATTGCTACCAGCTGAGCCAAGCCGACACGGCCACCGAGATCAGGAATGGATACTTGTATTCGCCAAGGTTAAAAACTGCTGGATCTCTTAAACAAAGTATCCCAATTCACTCCATTGCTATGGCAACACGGTGCTCTCGTAACTTTGAAATAAAATGCAGCAAATGTGCGAGAAGATGGGAATAAAAGAATATTTTATCCTTTGAAATGGCAGAAGAATTAATTTCTGAAAATGACAGCCTGCGACCGAAACAATCCGTGGTATTTACACACTTCAGAACCGAAGGCTCCGGCACAAATGAACAGATTTTGCATTTGATGGTGCAGCAATTTTAACAGTTTGAATACTGAAAAGCCCTTTCATGAAGCAGAAAAATAACTCAGGGGACAAAAATAATTCCTGTTAAGTTCATAATTCATGACAGAAGTCTTTCTTCAATCCGTGACAACTATACAATACGTAAAATGCTTACATACTTCCACGCACAGTCATTTTTTAAATCATTATAAATTTCTCTTCACAGTCACAATGGACGATTTCGAGGTGAACGGGGCCTGAAGCAATTGCAAGCTCCCTCCAATAGAAATGCTTACAGTACCACCACTGGTGGGAGGTATAATTGCAGCGTGACAGTGTGAAATGGGCAGTTTCCAGTATAAATATGCCCATCGGGCGGCACGGTGGCGCAGCGGTTAGCACCGCTGCCTCACGGCGCCGAGGGCCCGGGTTCGATCCCTGCTCTGGGGCACTGTCCGTGTGGAGTTTGCACATTCTCCCTGTGCCTGCGTGGGCTTCGCCCCCACAACCCGAAGGTGTGCAGGGTAGGTGGATTGGCCACGCTAAATTGCCCCGTAATTGGAAAAATGAATTGGGTACTCTAAATTCAAAAAAGAAAAAAGGGCCGGGATTCGAACCCGGGTCCTCGGCGCCGTGAGGCAGCAGTGCTAACCACTGCGCCACCGTGCTGCCCTGATTCGTCCCATTTCTGTGTGAAATTTTTGTTTTATTTTACCAAATAACGGGCAATTTTAGTGTGGTCAATCCACCTCCCCTGCACATTGTTCGGGTTGTGGGGGGGCGGGGGGGTGGAAGGGGGGGTGAGACCCACGCAGACACGGGGAGAATGTGCAAACTCCACACGGACAGTGTCCCGGGGCCGGGATCAAACCTGGGACCTCGGCCTTGTGAAGCAGCTGTGCTAACCCCTGCGCCGCCGTGCCGCCCTACTCTGCGAAATACAAAAATAAAGACAGAGGGATAAATGTTACGGTTTCGCCCATCGCGGGAAACGTCACGGGTGGGGCGGACCATTTAAAGGTCCGTTGACCTCGGTCGAGAATTTCCAGGCTTAGGGCTGGCATTACCGTAAAAACCTGCCCAGAATGTGTGACCTCAAAGAGGGTTGGGTTCATTTATTTCCTGCCCTCCAATTCTGCTTCAGCTAAGAACTATACTAGGTCTTGACTCCCAGGGCGGGATTTTCCGACCTCCCACTGGGTCAGAGAATCCCCGGGGGGGTGGCGGAATCCCGCCCCACTGCTCCGACGCTGGCTGCCGTATTCTCTGGCGCTGGTTTTCGGGCGGGGGCGGGGTTTACGCCGCGCCGGTCGGGGACCGTTGGCAGCGTCCCCCGCCCTGCAATTCTACAGGCCCCGATGGGCTGAGCGTCCGTCAGTTCCTGGTCAGTCCCGTCGGCGTGAAATGGACATGGTTCATCACGGCGGGACCTGGCTTGTAGGCCGGCTAGGTGAGTCCTTGGGGGGGGGGGGGGCGCGGGGCGATCTGTCCCCGGAGGGGGGGGGGCCCCCACGTTGGCCTGGCCCGCGATCGGGGCCCACTGATCTGCAGGCGGGCCTGTGCCGTGGGGGCACTCTTTCCTTCCGCGCTGGCCTCTGTAGGGCTCCGCCATGGCCGGCGCGGGGAAGAAGCCCCCCTGCGCCTGGCCTCGCAGGCCCAGCCCGAAGAAGCCCCCCCTGCGCATGCGCAGGAACCCCGCCGGCGGTTCTGCGCCTGCGCCAACTCGCGCTGGCCTTCGGGCCGGTTGGCGCGCCGCCACCCCCCTCCTGCGCCGGCCTAGCCCCCGGAAGTGTGGAGGATTCCGCACCTTCCGGTCGGCCCGACACAGGAGTGGTTTGCGCCGCTCTTGGCGTCGGCGTCGGGCCTTCCGGCCAGTTGCGGGATAATTCCGCTCCCCGTGTGCAATGTGGGTACAGATTTACACATATTAGCAACACAACTTGGCAAGGTCGTGAATGTTGCAAGACCTGCATTTCTAAAGGAACAAAGATAAAAGTGAAAGTTAAACTAGTAAAGAACCTCAGTTAGACTCGACGGAGGGTGCACAGAGTGCTCCCTATTACAGTAAAGACATAGAAATTCTACGTAACACCTGGGATAAATTCGGGTAGTGCATGAAAAATGTTTTCAAGCATTGAAGAGGCTGAAATGGTTTCTTAATGTCGGTGTTTCTGGATGGTGAATGGCTTTTTTCATCCACGCGTTGAGAGTCTGCGTTGTCTTCTCAGATTTCGGAGTCATTCCCTTTCGGGAATTAAAGGAACTTATACTTTTCTGCTTATACAAATCTCACTCATTAGCAATGAAAGCTGTTCCCTGTAAAAATAACATTCGGCTTATTTAACATTAATCAGGTTTGTGAGAGGTTTTTAATTAACAAAAGAACAATCTGTGTTAACCCCGTAATGACTCTGCGTCATCTGTGTTGAAGTCCAAGTTGAGGGCTGAGGTTTACTTTCCTGGTTTCAGACTTACGGGGAGGTCTTGTGGCGCAGTGCGTAGTGTCCCTGTCTCTGAGCCGGAAGCTCCAGGCTCAAGGCCAGTGTGGTAAGTTCATAAGTTCATAAGATGTAGGAGCACAATTAGGCCATTCGGCCCATCGAGTCTGCTCCGCCATTCTATCATGGCTGATATGTTCCCTCATCTGCCGCCTACAATGTTACAGACCAAGAGCTGGATTGCGAAATCAGCCGGAGCATCTCCTCCCCAGAACACAAGACCGAGGAGCGGGAGTCGGCAATTTAGCCTCCCGAGCCGAACACCCTCAATCTGATCATGGCTGATCCCATCCTGGCCTCAACTCCACCGTCCTGCCCGTTCTCCGTAACCCTTCAACCCGTTACCAATTAAAAATCTGTCTAACTCCTCCTTAAATTTACTCGCTGTCCCAGCATCCACCGCACTCCGGGGTAGCGAATTCCACAGATTCACAACCCTTTGGGAGAAGTGGTTTCTCCTCAAATCTGTTTCAAATTTGCTACCTCTCATCCTAAGATTATGACCTCTCGTTCTAGACTGTCCCACAAGAGGAAGCATCCGCTCCATGTCTACTTTATCCATACATTTTAGCATCTCGTATACCTCAATTCGATCTCCTCTCATTCTTCTAAACTCTCGAGAGTATAGGCCTCAACGGCTCAATCTCTCCTCATACGACAAACCCCTCGGGGGCGATTCTCCAAAGTGGAGACTAAGTGTTCGCGCCGTCGTGAACGCCGTCACATTTCCCGACGGCGGGAAACAGGCACGGGGACGACCGATTCTGTCCCCCACAGGGGGCCAGCACAGCGCTGGAGCGGTTCACGCCACTCCAGCCTCCCTTCCCGGTGCCAAATGGGCGCCGCGCCAACCTGCGCATGCGCGGGGGACATCTTCAGCGCACCGGCCCCGACTCAACATGGCGCGGGGGTTCAGGGGCCGGCCGCGCAACAAAGTAGGCCTGGGGGGGGGGGGGGGTGGAGGCCGTCCCCCCGCCAACCGGTGGGCCCCGATCGTGGGCCAGACCCCATCTGAGGCCCCCCCCCCCCGGTGAAGGAGAACTTTTCCCCGCCCCACAGGCCGCCCCCCAACCCTTCGCGCAGAGTTCCCGCCGGCAGCGACCAGAGGTGAACGGCGCCGGCGGGACTCAGTCGTATCCGCGCGGCCGCTCGGCCCATTCGGGCCGGAGAATCGGCGGCCTCGCCGATTCCAGCGGCCCGCGGCCGGCGCCGCGTCAAACGCGCCCGTGCAAATGGCGCCGATTCGCCGTACCTCGGAGAATCGCCGGCGTGGGGCTCGGAGAATCGTGCCCCTCATCTCTGGAATCTCTGGAATCAAGCTAGTGAACCCCCTCTGAACTGCCTCCAATTCCACTACATCTGTGCTCAAATAAGGGGACCAAAAGTGTGCCCAATACTCCGGGTGTGTGCCCAATAGTCCAGGTGTGTGCACAATACTCCGGGTGTGTGCACAATACTCCGGGTGTGTGCCCAATAGTCCAGGTGTGTGCACAATACTCTGGGTGTGTGCACAATACTCCGTGTGTGTGCACAATACTCCGGGTGTGTGCACAATGCTCCGGGTGTGTGCACAATAGTCCAGGTGTGTGCACAATACTCCGGGTGTGTGCCCAATAGTCCAGGTGTGTGCACAATACTCTGGGTGTGTGCACAATACTCCGTGTGTGTGCACAATACTCCGGGTGTGTGCACAATGCTCCGGGTGTGTGCACAATAGTCCAGGTGTGTGCACAATACTCCGTGTGTGTGCACAATACTCCGGGTGTGTGCACAATACTCCGGGTGTATGCACAGTACTCCGGGTGTGTGCACAATACTCCGGGTGTGTGCACAATACTCCGGGTGAGTGCCCAATACTCCGGGTGTGTGCCCAATACTCCGTGTGTGTGCACAATACTCCGGGTGTGTGCACAGTACTCCGGGTGTGTGCACAATACTCCGGGTGTGTGCACAATACTCCGGGTGTGTGCACAATACTCCGGGTGTGTGCACAGTACTCCGGGTGAGTGCCCAATACTTTGGGTGTGTGCACAATACTCCGGGTGTGTGCACAGTACTCCGGGTGTGTGCACAGTACTCCGGGTGTGTGCACAATACTCCGGGTGTGTGCACAATACTCCGGGTGTGTGCACAATACTCCGGGTGTGTGCACAGTACTCCGGGTGAGTGCCCAATACTCCGGGTGTGTGCACAATACTCTGGGTGTGTGCACAATACTCTGGATGTGTGCACAATACTCCGGGTGTGTGCACAATACTCCGGGTGTGTGCACAATACTCCGGGTGTGTGCACAATACTCCGGGTGTGTGCACAATACTCCGGGTGTGTGCACAATACTCCGGGTGTGTGCACAATACTCCGGGTGATCACCAAGGATGGTGTATTCATAATGCCACCAAATGGGGTTCAGCATCTTCCTGCAAATCCTTCTAACACACACCAGTGACAAGCATGAAGACTGGAAAAGATTCCTGCTTAGCCGTGTGACGGTAGCAAAGTTGGAGCCTCTACCATCACTATCCATAGCTCCAACATGCATGTAAAAGTGCATGTTACCACAGCAACCAGGACTCCCTGAGTGAACTGTAACACGCCACCACCATCATGCTTATAAATTCATCACCTTTTCCAGAACACATCTTTGTCGTGATATGGAGACCAGAACTGAGAGTCCCCCATTGTAATTTCTTGGAATCTGCTGACATCAGTCATAAACCTCACCAGTTTGAAGCGACCCAACACCTATGACATTCCTGGCCAAAGCTCGCTGGATTTATCTTTTCTGGATCAGTTAATGTTTCCTGGACTGTCTGAAAAGGCCAGGCTTCACCAGTCTCTTTCACAATTCCATTCGTCAGCGGTTCTCAAGATGCCCCTTAAATGTCCCTATCGTCCCTGCCTCCACTACCTCCTCCGGTAGTGAGTTCCAGGCACCCACTACCCTCTGCGTAAAAAACTTGCCTCGTACATCTACTCTAAACTTTGCCCCTCTCACCTTAAACCTATGCCCCCTAGTAATTGACCCCTCTACCCTGGGGAAAAGCCTCTGACTATCCACTCTGTCTATGCCCCTCATAATTTTGTATACCTCTATCAGGTCGCCCCCTCAACCTCCTTCGTTCCAGTGAGAACAAACCGAGTTTATTCAATCGCTCCTCATAGCTTATGCCCTCCATACCAGGCAACATTCTGGTAAATCTCTTCTGCACCCTCTCTAAAGCCTCCACATCCTTCTGGTAGTGTGGCGACCAGAATTGAACACTATACTCCAAGTGTGGCCTAACTAAGGTTCTATACAGCTGCAACATGACTTGCCAATTCTTATACTCAATGCCCCGGCCAATGAAGGCAAGCATGCCGTATGCCTTCTTGACTACCTTCTCCACCTGTGTAGCCCCTTTCAGTGATCTGTGGACCTGTACTCCTAGATCTCTTTGACTTTCAATACTCTTGAGGGTTCTACCATTCACTGTATATTCCCTACCTGCATTAGCCCTTCCAAAATGCATTACCTCACATTTGTCCAGGTTAAACTCCATCTGCCATCTCTCCGCCCAAGTCTCCAGACAATCTAAATCCTGCTGTATCCTCAGACAGTCCTCATCGCTATCCGCAATTCCACCAACCTTTGTGTCGTCTGCAAACTTACTAATCAGACCAGTTACATTTTCCTCCAAATCATTTATATATACTACAAAGAGCAAAGGTCCCAGCACTGATCCCTGTGGAACACCACTGGTCACAGCCCTCCAATTAGAAAAGCATCCCTCCATTGCTACCCTCTGCCTTCTATGGCCTAGCCAGTTCTGTATCCACCTTGCCAGTTCACCCCTGATCCCGTGTGACTTCACCTTTTGTACTAGTCTACCATGAGGGACCTTGTCAAAGGCCTTACTGAAGTCCATATAGACAACATCTACTGCCCTACCTGCATCAATCATCTTAGTGACCTCCTCGAAAAACTCTATCAAGTTAGTGAGACACCACCTCCCCTTCACAAAACCGTGCTGCCTCTCACTAATACGTCCATTTGCTTCCAAATGGGAGTAGATCCTGTCTCGAAGAATTCTCTCCAGTAATTTCCCTACCACTGAAGTAAGGCTCACCGGCCTGTAGTTCCCGGGATTATCCCTGCCACCCTTCTTAAACAGAGGAACAACATTGGCTATTCTCCAGTCCTCCGGGACATCCCCTGAAGACAGCGAGGATCCAAAGATTTCTGTCAAGGCCTCAGCAATTTCCTCTCCAGCCTCCTTCAGTATTCTGGGGTAGATCCCATCCGGCCCTGGGGACTTATCTACCTTAATATTTTTTAAGACACCCAACACCTCGTCTTTTTGGATCACAATGTGACCCAGGCTATCTACACCCCCTTCTCCAGACTCAACATCTACCAATTCCTTCTCTTTGGTGAATACTGATGCAAAGTATTCATTTAGTACCTCGCCCATTTCCTCTGGCTCCACACATAGATTCCCTTGCCTATCCTTCAGTGGGCCAACCCTTTCCCTGGCTACCCTCTTGCTTTTTATGTAAGTGTAAAAAGCCTTGGGATTTTCCTTAACCCTATTTGCCAATGACTTTTCATGACCCCTTCTAGCCCTCCTGACTCCTTGCTTAAGTTCCTTCCTACTTTCCTTATATGCCACACAGGCTTCGTCTGTTCCCAGCCTTTTAGCCCTGACAAATGCCTCCTTTTTCTTTTTGACGAGGCCTACAATATCACTCGTCATCCAAGGTTCCCGAAAATTGCCGTATTTATCTTTCTTCCTCACAGGAACATGCCTGTCCTGTATTCCTTTCAACTGACACTTGAAAGCCTCCCACATGTCAGATGTTGATTTGCCCTCAAACATCCGCCCCCAATCTATGTTCTTCAGTTCCCGCCTAATATTGTCATAATTAGCCTTCCCCCAATTTAGCACATTCATCCTCGGACCACTCTTATCCTTGTCCACCAGTACTTTAAAACTTACTGAATTGTGGTCACTGTTACCGAAATGCTCCCCTACTGAAACATCTACCACCTGGCCGGGCTCATTCCCCAATACCAGGTCCAGTACCGCCCCTTCCCTAGTTGGACTGTTTACATATTGTTTTAAGAAGCCCTCCTGGATGCTCCTTACAAACTCTGCCCCGTCTAAGCCCCTGGCACTAAGTGAGTCCCAGTCAATATTGGGGAAGTTGAAGTCTCCCATCACCACAACCCTGTTGTTTTTACTCTTTTCCAAAATCTGTCTACCTATCTGCTCCTCTATCTCCCGCTGGCTGTTGGGAGGCCTGTAGTATACCCCCAACATTGTGACTGCACCCTTCTTATTCCTGATCTCTACCCATATAGCCTCACTGCCCTCTGAGGTGTCCTCTCGCTGTATAGCTGTGATACTCTCCTGAACAAGTAGCGCAACTCCGCCTCCCCTTTTACATCCCCCTCTATCCCGCCTGAAACATCTAAATCCTGGAACGTTTAGCTGCCAATCCTGCCCTTCCCTCAACCAGGTCTCTGTAATGGCAACAACATCATAGTTCCAAGTAGTAATCCAAGCTCTAAGTTCATCTGCCTTACCCGTAATGCTCCTTGCATTAAAACATATGCACTTCAGGCCACCAGACCCGCTGTGTTCAGCAACTTCTCCCCGTCTGCTCTGCCTCAGAGCCACACTGTCTCTATTCCCTAGTTCTCCCTCAATGCTCTCACCTTCTGACCTATTGCTCCCGTGCCCACCCCCCTGCCATACTAGTTTAAACCCTCCCGTGTGACACTAGCAAATCTCGCGGCCAGGATATTTATGCCTCTCCGGTTTAGATGCAACCCGTCCATCTTATACAGGTCACACCTGCCCCGGAAGAGCTCCCAGTGGTCCAGATAACAGAAACCCTCCCTCCTACACCAGCTGTTTAGCCACGTGTTTGTCTGCTCTATCTTCCTATTTCTAGCCTCACTGGCACGTGGCACAGGGAGTAATCCCGAGATTACAACCCTCGAGGTCCTGTCTTTTAACTTTCTGCCTAGCTCCCTGAACTCCTGCTGCAGGACCTCATGCCCCTTCCTGCCTATGTCGTTAGTACCAATATGTACAACGACCTCTGCCTGTTTGCCCTCCCCCTTCAGGATTCCCTCTACCCGTTCGGAGACATCCTGGACCCTGGCACCAGGGAGGCAACATACCATCCTGGAGTCTCTTTCACGTCCACAGAAGCGCCTATCTGTGCCCCTGACTATAGAGTCCCCTATAACTATTACTCTTCTGCGCTTTGACCCTCCCTTCTGAACATCAGAGCCAGCCGTGGTGCCACTGCTCTGGCTGCTGCTGTTTTCCCCTGATAGGCTATCCCCCCCGACAGTATCCAAAGGGGTATATCTGTTCGAGAGGGGGACAACCACAGGGGATTCCTGCACTGACTGCCTGCCCTTTCTGGTGGTCACCCATTTCTCTGCCTGCACCTTGGGTGTGACCACACTTACATAACTGCGATCTATGACGCTTTCCGCCACCTGCATGCTCCTAAGTGCATCCAATTGCTGCTCCAACCGAACCATGCGGTCTGTGAGGAGCTGCAGTTGGGTGCACTTTCTGCAGATGAAGCCATCCGGGACGCTGGAAGCCTCCCGGACCTGCCACATCTCACAGTCAGAGCACAGCACCCCTCTAACTGACATTGCGTCAATTAATTAAAATTAAAATTTGTCTTTTTTTTTTATAAATACTTTTTTTTTTAAATTACAAAGTTACTGTCAACTATCTGTTTCCTAGCACTAGATTTCTAATAGAAATGCGATAGCTAATTATAATATTCTCCGATCTCTGGCTTAGATATCCTCTAAATTATAATTAAGTTATTATGTTTAATTAGTTCCCAAATACTCAAAAAAATTTAGGTTAGAATCCCAACCAGCCACTCAGGTCACAGCTTTTCTGTGATGTCACTTCAGTTTCCCCCCGACACACACAATTTGAAAAAAAGGTATAAAAGTAAAAATCACTTGCTTACCTTCTGAGATGTTCTCAGGTTCTCTCGCTGACAGAGACTGCTCCTCCACCTCCAATCCTTGACCTGCACAATGCTAATAATATAATAATATAATATGGCACTTACCTTACACCAATGGGTCTTATTATTAGGTTAGAGGAGGAGGGTGGGTGGGAGACACTACACGTGTAGTGTCTCGGGTTTCCTCTCCACCAGAATTTATTGGTTGGGGGGGGGGGGAAACTTGCCAGAGGTCGAACTTCCGGTTCCCGCCGAAATCCAAAGGGCTGCTCCTGTAAAGGTAAGGCTTTTAAATACACTACTCACCTCCCAGACAAATATATGAATAGGATGGGAATAGAAGGATACGGACCCAGGAAGTGTAGAAGATTGTAGTTTAGTCGGGCAGTATGGTCGGCACGGGCTTGGAGGGCCGAAGGGCCTGTTCCTGTGCTGTACATTTCTTTGTTCTTTGTTGTTCTTTGTTCTCGACACAATCTTCTGATCTTTGTCTCTTCCCTGGTAACTAGGAGACAGGAACTGATGTGGTCCGTACAGAATCAGGAAAACATCCTCTGCCTTACATTCTGCAAATACACAACATGTTATTTCCTTTGCTGATTTTTGCTTCATTGACACTAATCTCGAGTTTACAGACACTCAGCATTAAGTTATAATACATCGCCCCCTATTCTAGCTTTGCCGGCATTTGTTTTTTGCGCTACATTGACGGGATAGAGTCTGCATTTATTTTTATTGCCACCAAGCCTTCTTATGCCCAGTCAGAGAAGTAGCTTTAGCAGTTGTCACCCAGGTTCTGCACTAGAACCATGAGCACAGCATCAAGGGCGACTCGCCGACTGCAGTACTGAGGGGAAGCTGCACTGTCAGGGGCGCTGTCTTGCAAATAAGTCATTAAACCGAGGCACCCTTTG
The DNA here is from genome assembly GCF_047496885.1 of Scyliorhinus torazame. Lineage (NCBI taxonomy): Eukaryota > Metazoa > Chordata > Chondrichthyes > Carcharhiniformes > Scyliorhinidae > Scyliorhinus > Scyliorhinus torazame. The sequence goes on from NC_092722.1 coordinate 187,870,899, forward strand.
AAGCATATAAGTTAAAATTGAAAACACTTTTTTATTCATGTAGAGGCTCGGGACACACATAGGAGGCTTCCAGTAGTTAGCAAAGGGTTTATTGATGAAAGGCTGAGGCGCAGTACGCAAGATAGCAGGCCTATTGACTGAGGTTCCAGCGCACCCGTGCTATTGCCCCTGAGTCGGTCGCGTAGTCTGTGGGCCACACCCTCTTAAAGGGGCCACGCTACCACAACTCATTTACAGGATGTGGGTGTGGCTGGTAGCTTTGCACTTTCCTAATTGCGCTTGGTGAGCTGCCCTCTCGAACTGCTGCAGTCCGTGTTCTAGTCTTTATTAACCCTGCCCCCCCCCCCCACCCCCTCACCCCCACCCACCGTGTGTCCTAAATAACACCAAGTCCCATGCACCTATCGGGCCTATGGTCGATGACTTTACATTGGCACCTGATCAGAGAGTCAGAGAGCGCATCAACTTTAAGATCTCTCCATTCACACCTCCCTCTCTCCATAACCTCCTCTGGCTCCTCTACGACATCCTCCCTCCTCGTATTTTGGCCTCTTGTGCATTCCTGATTTGAATCACTCCACCACTGGTCGCCATGGCTTCAGCTGCCTGGACCTGTAGCCTCTCAGCCTCTCTGACCTCCCTTTCCTCCTTTGAGTTAATTAAAACCTAACTCTTTGGTCATTTGCCCTTATGTGGCTTGGTTTAAAATTTTAAGTGCCTTGGGAAGTTTTATTAAATTAAAGGTGCTTCTTAAATGTTTGTGTTGTTGGGGGAGGAGGTGGCGTAGCGGTGTTGTCGCTGGCTTAGTAAATTAGAGACCCAGAGTCTTGCGCAGGTTCGAATCCCCCCACTGCAGATGGTGAAATTTGAATTCAGTAAAAATCTGGAATTGAAAGTCTAATGAAATGAAAATGAAAACCGCTCATTGTCACAAGTAGGCTTCAAATGAAGTTGCTGTGAAAAGCCCCTAGTCGCCCACATTCCAGCGCCTGTTCGGGGAGGCTGGTACGGGAATTGAACCCGCGCTGCTGGCCTGCCTTGGTCTGCTTTAAAAGCCAGCGATTTAGCCCAGTGTGCTAAACCAGCCCCATGTCGATTGTCGTAAAAGTCCACCTGGTCACTAATGTCCTTTAGGGAAGGAAATCTACCCTCCTTACTTGGTCTGGCCTGCATGTGACTCCAGACCCACTGCGATGTTGGTTGACTCTTAACTGCCCCCTCAAGGCCAATTAAGGATGGACAATAAATGCTGGCACAGCCTGCGATGCCCATGTCCCGTAAATGAATAAATAACAAAAAACAGAGCTGAGGTGAGGAGAACTCCCAGTAGTGGGGACCGTTTAATGTTGAGAAACTTTGTCAAATGCCTCTTAAAAATAATTTAGAGTACCCAATTCATTTTTTCCAATTTAAGGGGCAATTTAGCGTGGCCAATCCACCTAGCCTGCACATCTTTGGGCTGTGGGAGCGAAACCCACGCAAACACGGGGAGAATGTGCAAACTCCACACGGACTGTGACCCGGGGCCAGGATCTATCCCGGGACCTCGGTGCCATGAGGCAGCAGTGCTAACCACTGCGCCACCGTGCTGCCCCTGCCCTGCCTATTACTTTAATCACCTCACCAAAATAAATTCAACCAGATTCATCACACGACCGACCCTGCACAAATCCACACTCGCTCTCTTTAGCACTGTAACTGTCCTAATACATTCCACAAGAGCGTAAATCAGGCAAAATTTGACACTGAACCACTGAGTGAGGGACGTTCAGACAGGCGATCAAAAAGCTAGCTGGAAGGGTTTGGCTTTTCACCATGAGAGCGAGGTGGATAGGATTATAATTATCATGTGTAGATTCCTAAATAACTCTTACTCTCTACCTCCAAAATATTTGGGACTGTGGGGGAGGAACACGGCCCAGATGATTCCGAAGGGAGTGGACTGCGTTCCGTCTCGCCTGACTGCAGTTGTCGATCTACAACCTGGGTGAGGGGAACGAGCGGCTCCAAACAGCCTGGCTGGCAAGAAGTAAACGACAACCCGGACTGGCCTTTATTCTCATCCTCTCCTCATTGGGCTGACGGCGGAGTCACACAGGCCAGCAGGCAGAGTGTGTGCCCATTACTGCCTAATTAAAGTGGAAACATGATATGCAGCCGCAGGTCTGGATCCATACCTTCCCCAGCCTGCTGCTCAGGCAAAGATACGGACAGCCGTCAGCGGCCAACCGGACCCCGACTGGGAATTCTCTGCTCCCGAAAAACCAAATCCTTCCACTCAGTTTCTGATCACCTGTCCGGGTATCCTTCACCCCCGGATGTGGTTTGCTGTCACATTTTTACCTGATGTATGTTTCTGTGAAATGCCTTGGGACATAATACAGATGTCTAAAGTGCTGAAGGGAGCGGGTGTGGATTTGTATGGGTCGGTCATGTGATGAATCTGATTGCATTGTTTTTTAAGAGGTGCCTAAAGTAACGGGCAGGGCAATGGATGCTATTATACCGATTTCCAGAAAGGTATTTGATAAAGTTCCTCGATGAGCGATTCCTCTGTGAAACTGAAACTCATGGGGGTGAATTCTCCATTTATGGTGAAGCCGGGACTGAATCGCGAGTGTTCTCCGTTGACAAAAACGGTGCCGGTCCCGGAGTGATTCAGGACCCGTTAATGGGCTAATACTGGCGCCACGTGGGACGAGTGCAATTCCAGTGTATGACGGCATTCGCCGGGGTCAGGACCGGCACTCGAGAGCCTGACAAGCTACAGCCGCATATAAGCACTCCACTTCCCAGCCAACAAGATGGCACCGCGGAGAGCAGCACCCTGTTTCGCCGATGCGGAGCGCGAGACGCTGCCGAATGCCGTGGAGGAGAGGCGGGGGCACTTTGTTCCCCGGGGTGGGAAGGCGGCTGCCACCCGGGTACCTCAACCGGGCCTGGGCGCAGGTGGAAGAGGCCATGAGCGCAGTGGGCCCCACCGCCAGGACCGGCCAGCAGTGTCGCAGGAAGCTGCACGACCTCCTCAGGGCGGCCAGGGGGAGTAGCCAGCGCCACGCCCCTGGCGCCAAACCCCCCTCCCCACGTCCCCCACAAACATAGCCCCCTCCCCTCCACCCGGCCCCCACCAGGCAGACTGGTAGGCAGTGCTGGGCGCAGACGGGCAACCCCCCCCAGGCCAGCCAATGTGGGCCACCAACATCACCGTGCGCCTGGCACCAAACCCCTTCACCCTTAGTGCCCCCCCCCCACCCCCTCAGAGGGCGATTGAACCCCACTCACCGGCTGGCCGCCCACACCCCACCCCACACCACATGCGAATAACCATGCCACCTGCCATGGCTGGGTGCCCTGCACACGCAGGCCACCAGCTGCGGACCCCCTGTGCTTCCCGTATTCGAATGTCTCGCCCTGTGCATTATCTGTTCCCTAGGAGAAGGCGGCCCATAGCCGCTGAGACAGCGGACCGGAGGGGGCCCGCTGGACCTGTGGCCCCTCACCGCCGCTGGGTGGAGGATGTTGGACCTGGTTGGTGGGGCCGGAGGGTGGGCAGTCGCCAAGGCAGAGGTTGGAAGCGGGGCAGCAAGTGAGCCCCCGATGTCCCCATGGCACGTGTGGCACCCCCACCATCCCCCACCCCCTAACAGCCCCCATCACTAGCTGCTGTCCAGCCGGGTCTCCGGCTTCTGGGAACAATGGTCCCGTCAATGCTGGAGATGCCGGAACAGAGCCAGGGACCAAAGGAGGGGGTGTCAGCACCCACCCAGCACCTGCGGGTGTAGTTGGAGGAGTCAAACCCTCTGCAGGGGCAGGAGGCGGTGCCGACAATGCATGCCACCCAGGCCAACACCACACAGGTGGCGTTGGCGGTGGGGGCATTTGGGGTGAAGGTATCAGTCATGGGATAAGATGTCCAAAGCCTGAGGCCCACTGTGTGGGCGGTCAGGAGCTGCAATGCAGGCCAGGCCATATGTAGCCTGTTGGGCCTGATCGGCTATGGGGTACCCACCATGCTAACATGTCCACACTTTGCCCCCCCTGCAGACAATGCATTTCAGTATCCAACCAGGCAAGGTTGCTATCACTCTAGCCACCGCAGCCGTGGCAGAAGCTGTAAGAGGCTGTATGAGCAGGAGCTGCTTGGGGAGGGCCCTGTAGAACCGGAGCCTGCCCCTTAGGAATAGGGGCCAACCGGTGAGGATGAGGAACAGGCCGCCCAACAGGCCGAGGAGGAGGTGGGCAGGGGCGCCACTTCACGACTCGTGTATATCCGCAGCATCTGTCATTCAAGGACATGCCGGACCGAGCGTGTCGTCGAAGACTCCCCAGATGATGGCACTGCAGGGGAATGGGGGAGGACACCCACTCCTGGTGGCCATCAAACTAATGGATCGCACTTAACCTTTACGCTATGGGGTCCTTCCAGGTGCCAAGTGGGGACCTGCCTGGGATCTGGCAGACCTCGGTGCACAGGTGCATCTGCAGCGTAACGGAAGCCCCGAATGCCCAGGAGGCAGAATTCATCAAATTCAATTTGGACCGAGCCCACCAGGATGCCCAGGCAGCAGGGCTTGCCCACATCACCAGGCTGCCCGAGGTCCAAGGGTTGATCGACGGGATGCATTTCCCCCTGCAATCTCTTGAACTAGGAAACAGGAACATTGGGTTACGGAAACCATTGCCCAACATAATCTTTAAAACAAAGAATATCTACAACATGCTGCTAGTTCCCAAATAAACCAAGACAAGAAGGCACTCAGTGGGAGAGTGCTAAATGACACTCACTAAGTTAACAGTCAGTGTGAATCCAAGAACAACAGCTTGAACAATGTAAATGTTTTTCTGTTGAACCTTTTGAAGATTTTCACGCGTGTTGGGCTGTTATTTTCAGAAACATTAGGATAGTGCTGCAGATAGCGGGCTGGCCTGGCAGTATCTTCAGGGCGAGAAACAAGAGATCAAGGTTTGAATTGCTGGCTGCTGCCAGCCGATTCCTTGACTCCATCCTGCCTCCAGACCATGTTTGCCGAGCTTCTTTGGTGATTGGAAGATTGGGTTTTGGGGATGAGTCTGATTGGCTTTCTGACCACAGGCAGATAACAGCAAGTTACTGCGGGTGCCGGACCCTGAAACCAAAGCAGAAAACGCTGGACCATCTCAGCAGGTCTGACAGCATCTGTGGAGAGAGAAGGGAGCTAACGTTTCCCGTCTGGATGATTCTTTGTCCATGCCAGAGAGAACTGGAAATAGGATGGAATTTATACTGTTGTGGGGGTGAGGTGTGTAGGGGGGGGGGGGGGGGGGTTGAGGGGGCCATGGTGCATTGGGACTGGGTAGAGGGACAGCAATAGGTGGAGATTGGCAAAGATTTTATGGACAGAAAGACAGAGGGATGTAAATGGTGGTGATCAAAGCTGAGGAGGATACTGATAGTGGCTCACTGAGAGATAATAATAATCTTTATTAGTGTCACAAGTAGGCTCACATTAACACTGCAATGAAGTTACTGTGAAAAGCCCCTAGTGGCCACGCACCGGCACCTGTTTGGGTACACTGAGGGAGAATTCAGAATGTCCAATTCACCCAACAGCACGTCTTTCTTGATCATGGGAGGAAGCCGGAGCACCCGGAGGAAACTCACGCCGATATGGGGAGCACGTGCAGACTCCGCACAGACAGTGACCCAAGCCGGGAATCAAACCTGAGACCCTGGCGCTGTGAAGCAACAGTGCTAACCCCTGTGCTACCGCGCCGCCACTAAATGACAGAATGCCCTGCCCAGTTTTGACCGAGGGACCTTTGGCGTGAGAGGCAAATGCGATAACCACTGCACTGCAGATACAGCTGGCTAGCCGATCAGGGTTGTGAAGAACCTAAGTGTAGAGGGTGGCATGGTGACGCAGTGGTTAGCACCGCCGCCTCACGGCGCTGAGGACTCGGAATCGATCCCGGCCCTGAGTCACTGTCCGTGTGGAGTTTGCACATTCTCCCCGTGTCTGCGTGGGTCTCACCCCCACAACCCAAAGATGTGTAGGGTAGATGGATTGGCCACTGCTAAACTGCCCCTTAATTGGAACAAAAAAAGAAATGGGTACTTTAAATTTAGTTTAAAAAAAAGAGCCTATCTGTGGTCAATTAAATGCCAACTGGAATTTTTCCAGTTGTTCTCCATTTTCCCCAAAATGATGGGGGCAGTTTATCTGTCTGACGTTGGGCACCCAATGGCAGACTAGGGTGTGCGAGTACTCCCACAGGCCCTAGAGGTGACATCACCATGTGTGAGTTCCCTTCCAAGCTCTGAGGGATGGGCAATAAATGCTGGGTTCACCTGTGCTGGCCAAATCCCAACAACACATCAAAGATGGGGTCAGAACGCAATGAGGCGGGGTTTCCGTGGAGCAATGAGATCCTCTAAGAATCACGGTATCCTCATATAAATAAATACATGCTTGATGGGATCACAGGCAATTGCTTTGTTTGTCGTTTTAACTGAGGCACTAACCCATTTAAACTAATCATTAGCATCCCAGAATTGGGATTCCGGCACCACCCAATCCCATTGTAACTCAGGGGGACGGAGCAGTGGCGGTCAGGGCAAGTTACCTAAGACGTAGATACATTAATTCCAACTGCCACTTGACTTTGCAGGTTTGCATTCACTAAATACATAACCTCATTACTCGGTGTAAATTCCATAGAATCCCTAAAGTGCAGAAGGAGGCCATTTGACTATTGAGTCTGCTCCGACCCTCTGAAAGAGAACCTTACCTAGGCCCACGCCCCGCTTTATCCCCGTAACCCCACCTAACCTACATATCGCTGGACACTAAGGGGCAATTTTAGCGTGGCCGATCCACCTAACCTGCATATCGCTGGACACTAAGGGGCAATTTTAGCGTGGCCAATCCACCTAACCTGCATATCGCTGGACACTAAGGGGCAATTTTAGCGTGGCCAATCCACCTAACCTGCATATCGCTGGACACTAAGGGGCAATTTTAGCGTGGCCAATCCACCTAACCTGCATATCGCTGGACACTAAGGGGCAATTTTAGCGTGGCCAATCCACCTAACCTGCATATCGCTGGACACTAAGGGGCAATTTTAGCGTGGCCAATCCACCTAACCTGCATATCGCTGGACACTAAGGGGCAATTTTAGCGTGGCCAATCCACCTAACCTGCATATCGCTGGACACTAAGGGGCAATTTTAGCGTGGCCAATCCACCTAACCTGCATATCGCTGGACACTAAGGGGCAATTTTAGCGTGGCCAATCCACCTAACCTGCACATCTTTGGACTGTGGGAGGAAACCGGAGCACCCGGAGGAAAACCAAGCTGACACGGGGAGGACGTGCAAACTCCGCACAGACAGTGACCCAAGCCGGGAATCGAACCTGGGACACTGGCGCTGTGAAGCAACAGTGCTAACCACTGTGCCACCATGCTCCCCCCCCCCCCCTCCCCAGTTTCAACAGTGACCATCCATCAAGGGTATTTCATTGGCTGAAAAGTGATTTGGGACTGGGTTTGCAGAAGACTCTATATAAATGTAAGTTCTCGCCTCCTCAAGCTCTTACCAAGCTGACAGGTGGCCTCAGAGTCTGCTCCTATTTAATTTGCTCCTCGCAAATTGAAAGGTGCCCATGGATAATTTGTGTGAGCCTGTGACGATGATGATGTTCACACCTCTGGAGCTGGCAGCCAGCTGCCTAACCATCTGAAGTCAGAACGGTCTGTAAATAAAGCTGTTCTGTGAGGAAATCAATGGCTGTTCACCAGATGTTCCGGAAATGCTCGACACATGTAGCATGCGGTGAAATAAACCTCACTAAAAGTTACAAGGAACTGGGGGGGGGGGGGGGGGGGCAGCTCTGCATTGTCTTTTATTCATTGTTTTTACGGGTGTGGGCGTCGCAGGTTAGGCTGTCCCTAGTTGCCCTTCATTGTGAACCTGCGGAATGCCCATTTTGCCTCTGGAGTTGTTTTGTCTCCATTGTTTTAAAAAGAATTTAGAGCACCCAATTATTTTCTTTACCCAATTAAGGGGCAATTTAGCGTGGCCAATCCACCTAACCTGCACATCTTTTGGGTTGTGGGGGTGAAACCCACGCAGACACGGGGAGAATGTGCAAACTCCACACGGACGGTGACCCAGGGCCGGGATTCGAGTCCGGGTCCTCAGCGCCGTAGCCCCAGTGCTAACCACTGCGCCACCATTCAGAGAGAACCGTAGGGGAAGTCAAGGAGGAGCAGATTCGACCGTAAATTTCAAAAGGGCATAGGATAGATGGTTCAAAGTAAATAAAATGAAGGCTGTGATGGAAGAAAGGGTGGACGGTGACTAATTGGCTAGAGTTTCACAGGCATTGTGGGCCGAATCGTCCCTTTGTTTTCGTGGTATGCTCCTTTGAGGTTTGGAGTGCCCAGGTTTTTTTTACAGATTTTCATTTTGCCTCAGCCTCCTGACCTTTCCGTTATGTTTATTATTTCCCCCGGCATTGCAATCACCCAGAAAACAGAATGCGAAGATGCCACAGTTCTGCTTCAGGTTATCCAACTTTTGTCCAATCAACAGGCTTCTCTCTACTTGAAGTTGTTAGCTTATAATATTCCTCTGGCTCACCTCTTCAACAAAAAAAAATGTTGAGGAAGATTTAGAGAAATATTCTTGAATGTGGCAATTGGGTGCCAACGAGGTCTAAGAGTTGCCATGGAAACAGGAGACATTCTTTCTGGCAGTGCATTGTCTTGTTCGGGAATTCCATGGAGCCATCACAAAAAGTCAGACAGAATCATCATATTCTCAGTTAAAGGGGAAGGAATATATGTGCGTGTGAGGGTGTGAGTGTTTGTGTATGTATGAGGGATGCGTGTGTGGGTGTGCGTATGTGAGGAGTGTGGTGGGTGGGTGTGGGTGTGTGAAGGGTTGGTATGTGTGTGTGTTTGAAGAGTGAGCGTGTGGATGTATATGCGAGTGTGTGTGAGGATGCATGTATGTGAAGTGTGTGTGTGTGTATGAGGGTGTGTGTGTAAAGGGGTGTGTTTGAAGAGTGAGCGTGTGTAACGGGTGGATGTATATGCGAGTGTGTGTGTATGAGGGTGTGTGTGTAAAGGGGTGTGTTTGAAGAGTGAGCGTGTGTAACGGGTGGATGTATATGCGAGCGTGTGTGTGTGAAGGGTTGGTATGTATGTGTGTTTGAAGAGTGAGCGTGTGGATGTATATGCGAGTGTGTGTGAGGATGCATGTATGTGAAGTGTGTGTGTGTATGAGGGTGTGTGTGTAAAGGGGTGTGTTTGAAGAGTGAGCGTGTGTAACGGGTGGATGTATATGCGAGTGTGTGTGTGTGTGAGGGTGTGTGTGTGAAGGGTGAGTGTGTATGATGGGTTGGTGTGTGAATGTGTGTGTGAGGGGTGAATTGGTGGTTGGGTGTGAGTGTGTGTAAGTATGTGTGTGTGTGAGGGGTTGGTGTGTGAATGTGTGTGTGAAGGGTGAATTGGTGGTTGTGTGTGAGTGTGTGTAAGTATGTGTGTGTGTGTGAGGGGTTGGTGTGTGTATGTGTGTGTGAGGGGTGAATTGGTGGTTGTGTGTGAGTGTGTAAGTATGTGTGTGTGTGAGGGGTTGGTGTGTGAATGTGTGTGTGAGGGGTGGATTGGTGGTTGTGTGTGAGTGTGTGTAAGTATGTGTGTGTGTGAGGGGTTGGTGTGTGAATGTGTGTGAGGGGTGAATTGGTGGTTGTGTGTGTAAGCATGTGTGTGTGTGTGAGGGGTTGCTGTGTGTATGTGTGTGTGAGGGGTGAATTGGTGGTTGTGTGTGTAAGTATGTGTGTGTGGGGGGGGGTTGGTGTGTGTATGTGTGTGTGAGGGGTGAATTGGTGGTTGGGTGTGAGTGTGTGTGTGTGTGAGGGGTTGGTGTGTGTATGTGTGTGTGAGGGGTGAATTGGTGGTTGGGTGTGAGTGTGTGTGTGTGTGAGGGGTTGGTGTGTGTATATGTGTGTGAGGGGTGAATTGGTGGTTGGGTGTGAGTGTGTGTAAGTATGTGTGTGTGGGGGGGGTTGGTGTGTGAGGGGTGGATGAAGTGTTTGTGTGTGAGTGTGTGTATGTGTGTGAGGAGTTGGTGTGTGAATGTGTAGGTGAGAAGTGAATAGGTGTTTGTGTACGATGAGTGTGTGTCCAGGTGTATGTGAATGTGTGCGGTAACTTTTCTTCATAGAGAAAAACATGAGATGCTGAGCCGGATATTTGTTGAATCATATATTTTCGTCCTGATACTCCTTTCTTTCCTGTACAAAATCTCCATTCTGTCTTCTGATCACAAAATCTTCAAGGTCTAGGGATTTTAACATTTGATAACTGCAGCTGCATATTCACATCTGGTAGTTCTTTGCTTATGCATTGCAGAGAAGCAAGCTTCTGCAATGCATCTCTTTGACTGCCCATCACGGTGTAGAATTTGAAATACTTCAGTGTATTGCACTGATATATTCTCTTTCTCCAAATACAAGGTAAATACGATAGCGCTCAACTTTCATTTGATCTTTAAGAGTCCCCAGATGATCACAGACATCACAGTGTATAGGATTCACTGTCAATGCACTGAAATCTTTTCCTGAAACAGGTCCTACCTGATCTTTGTTCATGACTATCATTCGACTAGTGACTAGTGGTTTCAAAGATAACCTTGCTTTATTCCCTTTTTGAACAAAAATAAACCCTTCAGTTGGGTTGTACAACTTTCATTTCCACGGATGTTTAAATATTGTGATCAGTGTGGTATTGTCATAAATGCAAGAACTGCAAGTGTTAATGACATTTCTGGAATAGCTACTGGAGGGAGCTACAGCGACAAGTATATACGGCATTGATGCTAAGCCTTGGGGGGAGAGGGTAGTGTAGGAGTTAGCTAGAGACAGACTGAAGTAAAGATAGTGTGAGTAAGAGCAGATAATAGTTTATAGCAGTATAGAGATTAGTTGCAGATGAGTGCAGTTTATATCTTAATAGTCAACTGTCTAATACTTAGGAGTACGTGTCAGATCCAAATTAGTAGTGTTAATAAATTTATAGCTTTGTTCAAGTTAAAGCTATTTTGTGGTCTTTGTGAAACACTACCCCAACCATCCTGAATTTAGCAACACTGCAGTCAGAACTTCTCCTAGTCTCTGTTTTACTTCCCTGAGCATTCGTAGATGCGGCCATCAGGACCTGGTGCCCCAATTTAAGTCCCTCGTTTGAGGTGGCAAAAGATTGTGATAGGTTTGACAGAATTATTAATTTTTTATTTGCTTTACAATTTCATTTGTAATTTTACAAAAGATATTCATTCACAGGCGTGGGCTTCGCTGGCGAGGCCAGCATTTGTTGCCCATCTCTAATTGCCCTTGAGAAGGGGGTGGTGAGCTGCCTCCTTGACACCGCTGTTGTCCATGAGGTATAGCTACACCCACTGGTGTATAGGTACTCCCTGATAAGGAGGGAGTTCATGGAATTTGACCCAGCAACCCAGTGAAGCAACGGCCGATATATTTCCAAGTCAGGATGGTGAGTGGCTTGGAGGGAAACCTGCAGGTGGTGGGGTTCCCACATATCTGCTGCCCTTGTCCTTCTAGTTGGTAGAGATTTAGGTTTTGGAAAGTGCTGTCGAAGGAGCCTTGGTGAGTTGCTGCAGTGCGTCTTGTAGATGGAACACACGGTTGGCGCTGTGCGTAGATGGCGGAGGGAATAGATTCTCAAGGTGGTGGATGGTCTGTAATTCAAGTGGGCTGCTTTCAATTGGATGGCGTCGAGCTTCTTGAGTGTTGCTGGGACACGCAGTGAGTATTCCGTCGCGCTCCTGACTTGTGCCTTGTCGATAGTGGACAGGCTCTGGGGAGTGAGGAGGTGAGTTGCCCTCTGCAGGATTCCCAGCCTCCTTCTGGCCATTTACGCTTGTGTATCTCAGCATCGTGTTACATGTCTGTAAGGCAATGTACACTTGCCCTGATAACGAGTTGAATAGAGACCTTATCTGCAGTGTTTCAGCTCCTGACGCATTCCTGTGCCTTCAAAGGATCGTCTTCTAACCTCCTGGATCAGAAGCACAATACAAAACGTTGTTATAGGCCTTTACTGCCAAACCAATTCATTGAACAATGCGCAAACAAGCAAATAAATAACGTTAATATAACCATTGATATATTTACCAGAAATGTTACACTGTGCTACTGTCAAGGAAGCTGATAAATAATGAATATTGTCCACAATTCTAAAAGAATCCATATTTTATGACTAACTTATATATATATATTGTTTTTTTTAATCCTTTACCATCTTATACAGGATCTACTCGTTCTGACCTTGTCTCCACAGAATATCCAGACTGGCTCGCTCTTCTGTGCAGCCTTAGCTAATAAATACCCCAGAGAACAATTACCGGGGCTTGTGGATTTGAATAACTGTCAGCCACATTCAAAAGGAGCCGCCACACAGACATATGACCGCGCAATGGTGCTGTATTTCGTGTTTGAATTGTACGAATCGGTTCCTCCCTCTAGCCAGCAATCCAGACCCAATTGAATATTAATCCCAGTAACATTTGGATTGACATTGGATGTTGAATAAATGCTGAGTTAAGCTGCTTTTTAACTCTTTATGCACTTTTAAACATTTTACTAAAAAAAATGTATTTTAAATTCAGAGTACCCAATTCATTTTTTTTCCAATTAAGGGGCAATTTAGCGTGGCCGACCTACCTACCCTGCACATCTTTGGGTCGTGGGGGCGAGACCCACGCAGACACGGGGAGAATGTGCAAACGCCACATGGACAGTGACCCAGAGCCGGGATCGAACCTGGGACCTCATCGCCATGAGGCAGCAGTGCTCTGAGGCACTGCGCCACCGTGCTGCCCACTCTTTATGTACTTTGATTGAACCCAAAAAACAGCCACGAGGAAGACGGAGTGTGTTTCCTTGTCACTTCCTTCACCACGTATTTGTCATTTTGTAACCCATCCCTGATTCACTTAAAAGTGGTACCCGTTCCCCTTACCCACCTCGGGCTCACCAGATCTCGGTTTGAGTGAAGACAGTGGATTGCAATTGGATACATCGACTGTTGATGGTTCAAATAATTCTTCCAAAAAGCAGAAGATGCAAACCTCCGATGTTGGTGCAGGAGGGCGGCACGGTAGCACAGTGGTTCACACTGTTACTTCACAGCTCCAGGGTCCCAGGTTCGATTCCCGGCTTGGGTCACTGTCTGTGCGGAGTCTGCACGTTCTCCCCGTGTCTGCGTGGGTTTCCTCCGGGCGCTCCGGTTTCCTCCCACAAGTCCCGAAAGACGTGCTTGTTAGGTAAATTGGACATTCTGAATTCTCCCTCAGCGCAGGCATCGGAGTGTGGCGACTAGGGGCTTTTCACAGTAACTACATTGCAGTGTTAATGTAAACCTAATTGTGACAATAATAAGGTTTATTATTATTAGGAGGCCCTGTTTCTGTTCATTGGCCGCGCGCGACGTGCTGCCTGCCGTATGTTTGTTTTTATAAATTTAGAGTATCCAATTCATTTTTTCCAATTAAGGGGCAATTTAGGGTGGCCAATCCACCCACCCTGCACATCTTTGGGTTGTGGGGGCGAAACCCACGCAAACACGGGGAGAATGTGCAAACTCCACACGGACAGTGACCCAGAGCCAGGATCGAACCTGGGACCTCGGCGCCGTGAGGCAGCAGTGCTAACCCACTGCGCCACCGTGCCGCCCCAGCCTGGCCTGTGTTGACGTGTCTTAAAGTGCAGCACATCTCCTTGGCAACATGGTCTATACCACCTGCTTGATCCAATGTGGTGACTCAACAAGGTGAATATAACCCTAAATGTGTATTTCTGAGGTGAAAATTTGAGGCTGACCCCCAAATGAGAATATAGTTTTAAACCTGGATTTATTATCTGAAAAATGGTAAGAGTTGGGCGGGTGTTGGCATTTCACGGAATCACAGACTCATAGAATCCCTACAGTGCAGAAGGAGGCCATTCGGCCCATCAAGTCTGCACCGACCCTCCAAAACAGCACCCAACCAAGGCCCACACTCTTTAGCAGACGAGAGCCCAGGGCCTGATGGTGTTTTATGAAGTCATAGAATCATAGAATTTACAGTGCAGAAGGAGGCCATTCGGCCATTGAGTCTGCACCGGCTCTTGGAAAGAGCACCCCACTTAATTTGCCCACATCCACCCTATCCAGTAACCCCACTGTTATAACCTGCCTGCTTACCACTGGCTGGGGACTCACCCCACAATCCGTTGGGAGTATGAGCTTCCCCAATGAGGGGGGCGGATAAATCATTAGCGGATTCCCTGCATAAATAAAGCTGGCCAGTTTGGAACCGGCTAGACGAGAGTGAGCAGCAAGGGAAGTTGCTGCTGTGCTATACATATGTTATTGTAAATAAATGTTATTTCTTTCTATCCTCAACTCGTGCTGGATTCATCGTGGCCCTCACAAAACCCACCCAACACAAAGGGCAATTTTGAACACTAAGGGCAATTTAGCATGGCCAAACCACCTAACCTGCACATCTTTGGACTGTGGGAGGAAACCGGAGCACCCGGAGGAAACCCACGCACAAACGGGGAGAACATGCAGACTCCGCACAGACAGCGACCCAAGCCAGGAATCGAACCTGGGACCCTGGAGCTGTGAAGCAATTGTGCTAACCACTGTGCTACCGTGCTGACCAAGTCCAGTTAGCTCAGGCTGTGAATGGTTAGAACAGTGGTCTGTCGCATCTGTTTCAGTTTGTGTTCCTTGGACTTACGGGAGTGGAGATGAGGTGGGGGGGCATCCAGGGTGAGAGAGAATAATGGTCCCAACGGAGTCCAGAGCAACCAGAACCAGGTGAGGGTGGTGATTGAACACATACAGAAGGAAGTAAGGATGGGAGAGGGACGGCGATATGGGTGGAGGGATACACAGTGAGGTTAAGGATGTCCTTATCTGTAACTGATACATAGTGAGCAGCAAGACCACACAAGATGGTCAAGGGGCTTGTCATGTGAGAGTACCTTTAAGAAATGGGAGTTTATAAATGGGTGTGTATATAAAATCTGTAGTGAGAGTACCTTTAAGAAATGGGTGTTTATTACTGCAGTGATGTCAGAGAGTGGGTGGAGCTGGGCTGTCTGACAGCTTTTTACTTTTGTTTTAGGCTGCTTGCTGCAGGGTGTGTTTTAGTTTCGTTTTCAGAGCTGGATAGCTGCAGTCACAGCCAGAAGGTGTATGAATCTCTCTGTAATCTAAAGACTGTAAATCGATCCTGGTGATTTAAAACTAATAACAGCAGTGACTTTAACCTGATATGCTTCTGGTAAAAGATGTTTTAAGTCGTATGGATGTTAAAAGGAAAGCTTAAAGGGTTACTTAGTGTTGTACTCTTTGGAGGTTGTATTTGAATTGATGGTTGCTAAGATGTTCACTGTATGTTTTAAAAAGGTTAACTTGAGTTCATAGAACAAACATTGTTTCACTTTAAAAAAATACTTTTCCTTTTCTGCTGTACCACACCTGTAGAGTGGGCCGTGTGCTCCCCATACCACAATCTAATAAAAGTTGTGGGTCAGGTGAACTCCATGATACACTTTGGGGTTCTCTAAACCCTGGCCCATAACAAATTGGGGGCTCGTCCGGGATAAAAGTCTATCTATTGGATTGGCTTTGTGAACTTAAAGACAGTGAGGGGTCAGCATATTGTGGTTGCGTTTCAGGTGCAGTATTTCAGTTTAAGTAGGGAGTGTGTTGTGGACAATGGCTCTTTCAGAGGCTCTGAAGTTTTTGGGGGTGGAGACGGTCACACGCAGTACCTTACGGACAGAGACTAAAAGCAGACTGTTAGATTTTGCAAAAACATTGCAGTTAACATTACCTGACAAAATGCAAAAAAATGAGGTAATTATGGCAGTGGCTAAGCATTTAAAGTTGCCTGAGATACAGTTTGACTCATTGGAAATAGCAAAAATTCAGTTGCAAATTAAACAAATGGAACATGAGAAAGAATTAAAGAGGCTTGAATGCGAATGAGAGAGAGGAAAAAGAAAGAGAAAGAGAGAGAGAGGAAAAAGAGAGAGAAGAAAGAAAAACAGAAAGAATAGCCCTAGCAGAACAAAAAGAAAGAGAAAGGGAGATACAGATCAGGGAAAAAGATAAAGGGAGAGAGTTTGAACTTCAGAAAATGGCCATGAAACATGACAGTCTGTTAAAATTGGCAGACGTAAAGGGACACGTACAGTTGGATGATAGTGATGAGGATAGTGAGAAAGAGCGTCATAGTCGAAGGCTTGGTGGGGATCCATTTAAATATGTCCAAGCATTGCCAAGGTTTGACGAGAAGGATGTAGAAGCCTTTTCATTCCATTTGAGAAGGTGGCTAAACAAATAAAATGGCCACAGGACATGTGGGTATTACTGATTCAAACAAAGCTGGTACGTAGGGCTAGTGAAGTGTATACATCACTACCGGAGGAGGTATCTGGGACGTATGAGGAGGTGAAAAAAATCCATTTTCGGTGCATATAAACTAGTGCCTGAAGCCTACAGACAAAGGTTTAGAAATTTAAGGAAAGAATTTGGTCAAACATACATGGAGTTTGAAAGGATCAAACAGAGTCATTTTGATAGGTGGATAAGGGCTTTGAAAATAGACCAAACGCATGAAGCTCTCAGAGAAATTATACTTTTGAAGGAGTTAAAAAATTCAATTCCTGATGTACCGAGAACTCATGTGGAAGAGCAGAGGGTTAAAACTGCGAGATTAGCAGCAGAAATGGTAGATGATTATGAATTAGTTCATAAATCAAAGCTTGGTTTCTGACATCAGTTTCAGCCTGTGAGGGATAGAAACTGGGGACATGAGAAATATTCAAATGGTAAAGGTAAAGGTGATCTGATGGGAGATAATAAGGAGCGTGTACCTCAGACTAAAAAATAAATCCAGGAGGGTGGAAAAGAAATGAAAAATTTCAAATGTTTTCACTGTAATAAACTCGGCCATATAAAGTCAACAGTGTTGATGGTTGAAGAAAAGCACTGGGAAGGCTGATGTGGTAAAACAGGATAAGACAGTGGGGTTTGTTAAAGTGGTAAAGGAAAACCCAAGTGAAGCGAAGGAGGTGCAAAAGATTGTACAGCCTGATCAAGAGGTGATTGATAAGATCTCTTGAAAGAATTTACTTGTGTGGGTAAAGTTTACTCATGTGTAACAGGAGGAGCAGATAAAGAAGTCACAATTTTAAGAGATACGGGAGCTAGTCAATCTTTAATGGTAAGAGATGAGGAGTTATGTAGTTTGGGAAGAATATTGCCAGAAAATGTGGTAATATGTGGAATTCAGGGTGAGAGGAGTATTGTTCCATTATGTAATGTAAGGTTGGAAAGTCCAGTGAAGAGTGATGATGTGGTAGTAGGAGTAACAGAGAAACTATCTTGATCCAGGAATACAGTTTATCTTGGGTAATAATATAGCTCGATCGCAGGTGGGAGTGATGCCTACTGTGGTTGATAAGCCAGTGGAAAATCAGACAACAGAAGTGTTGAAGGACGAAAACCCTGGGATTTTTCAGGATTGTGTAGTAACAAAGTCACAAAGGCACAGGTTAAGACAAGAGGAGAAATCAAAGAGTGAAGATGAAGTTGAAGTGCAATTATCAGAAATGACTTTTGATCAGATGGTTGAAAAAGAACAAGAACAGGTGGAGGATGAGGCAGATATTTTTTGTTCAGGAAAATTGGCGGATTTACAACAAAAAGATATAGAAATAAACCGGATGTATCAGAAAGCAGACACGGAAGAGGAATCTGCATGTATATCAGAGTGTTATTACCGTAAAAGTGATGTCTTGATGAGAAAACGGAGACCTTTACATATGCAGGCGGATGAAAAGTGGGCAGAAGTTCATCAAGTAGTATTGCCGGTAGGGTATAGAAAGGAGGTGTTGCGAGTTGCACATGAGGTACCAGTGGGAGGTCATTTGGGAATAAGGAAAGCTCAAGCGATAATCCAGAAACATTTTTATTGGCCTGGACTATATAAAGCTTTAGGTAAATTTTGTCACACGGTGATAGGGAAACCTCAAGCAGTGATAAATCCAGCGCCCTGAACACCCATTCCAGCATTTGAAGAACCTTTTACAAGGGTCCTAATTGATTGCGTAGGACCGCTTCCTAAAACAAAAAGTGGGAATCAATATCTTCTGACTATAATGGATGTGTCTATTAGGTTTCCAGAGGCCATTCCAGTATGTAATATTACAGCTAAAATTCTTTACTAGATATGGACTACCCACAGAAATATAATCGGATCAAGGATCGAATTTTACCTCAAGGTTATTCAAAGAAATTATGCATAGCCTTGGAATAAAACAATTTAAATCAACTGCATAGTATCCAGAATCGCAGGGAGCGTTAGAAAGGTGGCATCAGACATTAAAGACAATGTTGAGGGCTTATTGTCAAGATTATCCAGAGGATTGGGATAAAGGGATTCCATTCGTACTGTTTGCAATTAAGGATGCACCTAATGAGTCAAGCAAATTTAGTCCTTTTGAACTAATTTTTGATCATGAGGTAAGAGGACCACTTAAATTGATTAAGGAAAAATTGGTAAGTGAGAAATCGGAAATTACATTATTGGATTATGTGTCAAATTTTAGGGAACGATTAAATAAAGTAGGTGAATTGGCTAGACAACATTTAAAAGTTTCATAAAATGTGATGAAACAGGTAGCGGCCAAGAAAACCAAAGTTCGTAGTTTTGCCAGTGGAGATAAAGTTTTAGTATTGTTATCAGTGGTAGGCAAACCTTTAAAAGCAAGGTTTTGTGGACCTTATCAGATTGAAAGGAAATTAAGTGAGGAGAATTATGTGGTAAAAATGCCGGATAGAAGGAAAACTCACCGAGTGTGTCATGTGGATATGCTTAAAAGGTACTTTGAAAGGGAAGGAGAGAAAAAGGAGGAGGTTTTAATGATTTTAACTCAAAGTGACGAACCAAATCCAGATGACTGTGAATTGAACATACCTCAAATTAAATTTGAAAACGAGGATGTTCTTAAAAATTGGGATAAATTGTTGAGTTACCTTCCAGAGGAAAAACAGACTGACCTGAAAGAGTTATTGATATCACATGGGCAAGTTTGTAGAGATAAATTGGGAAGTACTAAAATGGCTATACATGATGTAGATGTGGGAAATGTTGTTCCAATCAAACAACATCCATATAGACTTAACCCTTAAAATTGGCACAGGTTAACAAAGAGATTGAGAGTATGTTTAGAAATGGCATAATTGAAGTGGGTTGCAGCCAATGGAGCTCACCCATAGTGATGGTACCTAAATCAGATGGTACCCAATGGTTGTGTGTGGATTATAGAAAGGTTAATGCAGTTACAAGAACGGACTCTTATCCTACCCCATGTTTGGAGGATTGCATTGAGAAAGTGGGACAAGCAGCTTTTATTTTCAAACTGGATTTACTTAAAGGTTACTGGCAGGTACCTTTATCTGACAGGGCGAAGGAGATTTCAGCTTTTGTGCCATTTGGCATGAAAAACGCCCCAGCCACATTTCAACGGTGAATTAACAAAGTTGTTTCAGGAGTACCCAATTGTGCGGTATACATCGACGATCTGGTAATTTTCAGCCAGACATGGAAAGAACATTTGAAACATCTGATGGAGTTATTCGATCGACTTCAGGAGGCCGGTTTGGTGGTAAACCTGGCCAAAAGTGAATTTGGAAAAGCCAGGTCACTTTCCTTGGCCATACAATCGGACAGAGTCGAATGGTCACACGGGATGTGATACCAACAGTTATTGAAGAGTTTCCGATACCCTCGAGACAAAGGGAAATCATGCGATTTCTTGGCATGAGTGGATTTGATCGAACATTTGTGCTAAGGTTTTGTAGCGTGATTGCTCCACTGATGGACTTGCTGAAGAAATGTTGAATATTTCAATGGACAGGGGACTTTCAACAGGCATTTGACTGCATGAAAGCTGTGATAACCAATGCTCCTGTGTTGGAGAATTGCAAGGGACTCTGTGATCAGATTGAACTAAAGTATCTGACTTCAAAGAGACATGCCAAGGCGTAGAGAAATGGACGGATCATGCAAGGACCTTCTTGTTCAACGAGACTGTCAATCGAGAAGGATTTCAGTTGGAGGAAGAAGAACAAAAATGGACTATATTATTGTACCTGTTTGCGTGTGTTGGTTTTTTTTAAACAAAAAAGTATATTTACTGTGTGTATTTCTTAAAGGATAGTGATGTTGATGGTTTATTGTTTTTCTTGGGGGGAGGTGTCATGTGAGAGTACCTTTAAAAAATGGGTGTTTATAAATGGGTGTGTATATAAATATCTGTAGTGAAAATATCTTTAAGAAATGGGTGTTTACTACTGCAGTGATGTCAGAGAGTGGGTGGAGCTGGGCTGTCGGTCAGCTTTTTACTTTTGTTTTAGGCTGTTTGCTGCAGGGTGTGTTTTAGTTTCGTTTTCAGAGCTGGATAGCTGCAGTCACAGCCAGAAGGTGTATGCATCGCTCTCTGTAATCTAAACACTGTAAATCGATCCTGGTGATTTAAAACTAATAACAGTAGTGACTTTAACCTGATGTGCTTCTGGTAAAAGGTGTTTTAAGTCGTATGGATGTTAAAAGGAAAGCGTAAAGGATTACTTAATGTTGTATTCTTTGGAGGTTGCATTTGAATTGATGGTTGCTAAGATGTTCACTGTATGTTTTAAAAAGGTTAACTTGACTTCATAGAATCAACATTGTTTCGCTTTAAAAAAATACTTTTCCATTTCTGCTGTCCCACACCTGTAGAGTGGGCCGTGTGCTCCCCATACCACAATCTAGTAAACGTTGTGTGTCAGGTGAACTCCATGATACACTTTGGGGTTCTCTAAACCCTGGCCCATAACAGGCTGGCCGTGAATACGGGTTGGGGAGTTTACAAGGTGTGAGAGATGAAGAGAGGAGAAGAGGACAGTGAGCTCCGTTGGGAGAGAACTCGATGGAGGTTAAAAGCAGCGAGGTTGAGAAGCTGCAGAGGCTGAGGTAGTAAAACAACTGCGGTCTCGCGGTGAGAACATTCTGATGGTGGTTGGGTAGGCGGTGGGGAATGGGGGAATCTTAAATGAGAAATGGGGTGGGGATGGAACAAGGTGTGGCGCTCAAAGAGGGAGAACGTGTCTGAGAAATGGGGGGACAGGCAGAAAAGGACAGATCAGGGTGTGATTTGGTGATTAATGGCACCCTCCACCATCCTAGCCCCATGCTGAAAGGTGTAGTCAGGTGTGGTTTAGCTCAGTGGGCTAGACAGCTGGTTTGTGATGCAGAACAAGGCCAGCAGCACGGATTCAATTGCCGCACCAGCTGAGAATTCTGAATTCTCCCACTGTGTACGCGAACAGGCGCCGGAGTGTGGCGACTGGGGACTTTTCACAGTAACTTCATTGCAGTGTTAATGTAAGCCTGCTTGTGACAATGTAAGATGATTTATTTATTTAGTCAGGCGGGCAGGGCTCATTTAGAATGACGATGCCATCGTCCCTCAGCTAGGTTCCTGCCAAGACCTCGTAAGGGTGACAATAGGCTCCTGGGTGTCAAGGGCCTTGTTCGCCAAGTACTTATTCCACGTCACCGTTAAAATTAATAGACTTGAATATTGATCCCAAAGCTGGAGTGACAGAGCGAAACCTCCTCCACAACATCGCACAGCAGAGGTGTAGTCGAAGAAGGCAAAATGCCCAGTCCCCTTCCCTTCAAGATAAATAAATGCTATTACAGAATTAATTAAGCAGCCCTGGAACACAATCATTCACCCTCCGAGTATGACAGCAAATTACGACCCACCAATTACTCTCTGGGATCTGACTGCGCCATCCAGGGACAAGCAATGGAATGTGTCCATCAAGCGGCCACGTCCCCCACCACCCCCTCCGACCCTCCGCCCATCCCATTGGACCGGAGGCAATTTTTTGGGAGGCTGGTGACGTTGGCAGGTGCACTGCGATTGGAGGGGAGGTTATGTAACGTTCTTCCATAAAGGAGGGGAGAGATAAGAATCCCTTAAAACCAGAGAAGGAGCTTTGTCGTTCAGGGCTTCAAGCTGGGAGGGAGTGAGAGGCAGAAATAAAAAGAGAGGCAGAGGGAGACAGAGACAGGTGTTCACAGTAACAGGGACAAGGACACTAACTGCAGATCTGGGCTCAGAGAGTCTAAGCTATTTCAATGTGAGTATTTCAGCTTCTGTCTCCGGATTCAACAGCATTACACTTTCCAGCAATTGTTAATCTTACATTTTTTTTGACAGTACAAACTTCACTTCAACAGCGTGCCTGCGTACAATGCATTTCCATGTTAATTTTAGATGCCATTAATTCCTGGGCACACATGTCTGTGTTAAATTGGACCCACGTACGATAATTTCAAAGAATTACATTTAATTAAATTCTACCTTCGTGATTAGAAAGTGACTCAAAAAGCCGGGGAAGATCTGATGCTTATTGAGATTCAGGAGGGAGCGATTGGATTCGTGCATCATTGTGGAAATTGCAGCTCTTGTTATTTCACTTGCCCAGAGCCTGGGACAGCATTTTGCCCTGATGTCTCCGGCCTGGAGTGGACGGAGAGGGAGGGGGGTACCTGGAAGTTTGTGCAAGGGATTTGAAGTGAACTTTTGTTTAAGATGTGAATGTGAGGTTGGTGTGTGTGTGTGTGCAAATTGATATCACTGCAGGATGAAGGGGCAGGTCCCCCTGGTGAATTCTTGTGGATGTGAATTCTCAGTGCTGCTAGCCAGCTTGTGTGTCAATGTTAACTAAGTTTTTTCCCCCTCCTTTCCTCCCTCTCTCTTGTAGCTGCTCCCCCTCCCTCCCCTCCCTCCACCCCACCTACCCTCCAACTCCCCTCCTCCTCCACCTACCAGCCCCAGCCGGGATGCTGCTCCCCATCCTGCCCTTGCTGACCCTGCTGCTCCCGCGGCGGTCCCAGCCCCTCTTCGCGGCCGTGACCGACGCCGTCCTCCCCGCCGACTACGACAACAATCCCACCCAGCTGAATTACGGGGTGGCCGTGAGCGACGTGGATAACGACGGGGAGCTGGAGATAGTGGTGGCCGGGTAGGTGTCAACCCCACACACGCACCGGCATAAAATAGCCTCGAGCCTTCAGCGGCTTGTCTGCATGTCAGGTTAAACCGAAATGTAATTTGGTCATATGCAAAACGTAGAAAAAGTGGATGTCTAAATAAAAATAAGAGTGCATCATCATCTAGTATGTGAACTGTCTCTACATCATAATTATGCCCCCATGTATGTATGATGTGTTAGAAATAGACAACCCATACATCTATATGATGTATATATGATCATGTATATGTGCGCAATATGTGCCTGTATGTGTGTATATATGTCTGCGATGTGTGTGCCTATATGAGTGGAGCATGGAGGGTTACACAAGGGACCTGGCCACTAATCTAGAGCGAACAAATCCAGCAAAGGGACCAATTTTGAATATGAGGCTGTCCATGCTGCAGCACCACATTGTATATATGTGAATTATGTGTGTGCATATGTGAATGTCTGCTTTGTTCCCTTTTAGATGGACATTTGAGGTCTTTACAAAGTATTTAAAAACTCCTCTCCTGCCATCACACAGTGATGTTGCTGCATTGATTTAAAATTGTGTCCCTTTCCTGGATTTCTGCGCCCACTGACCTGTCCCTTGTGTTCACTCTTCCTCTGCCCCCCTCTATCCACTTGTCTAGACAGGGCCTGCTGTTTTCATTTTGGGGGGGGGGGGGGTTATTTTTGATTCTGCAGCACCATCCCCATCTCTCTCCCTCTCGCTCTTTGTCACTTTCCATCCCTCGCTCCATCTGTCTCCTCTGACTCTCTACGTTTCTCAGCTGTCCCAGACTGCCGGGTGGCAAATAGTCTCGGCGCCCATTTCTGGCCACCCATTTTGGGGAGAAAACTGACCGAATGGGCGACACATATCCTTGGACTCGCACCCTGAGCAGCTAACGTCTACATTTAACGTTCTCCTAAACCGCTGGATGGTGTTCGCAGTGACATTGTTCAATTTTATACATGTCACTTTGCTTACTTGTAAACAAAATTGGCAAATTTCAAACAGGGTGCAATTGAAAGCAGTGCTTGGGCAGGTGCCAGGATTTCAATAAGATGGTGGAGAGAACCAAATTTTGACATTCCACAAAATTTACCTCCAATGCTTCTTTTTGTCTTAAATCTGTTTAATTGTTCCATCACCCTCCTGGGATCTCCCTGTAATTCTATTAAGATAAGACTCAATGTACACTTTAGAACGTGTCACTCCTGCTTTGTTTCGATGTAACATGTTGGTTCATCTTCTGTGTGTATTTTCTTGCTCAATAATATTGGGCATTTTAAGGAGATGTTTGGGTGGCTTTGATTTCTCTATGTGAGTGAGAGGGGGAATGATGGGATTGATTAGGGTAGCATAGTGGTTAGCACATTTGCTTCACAGCTCCAGGGTCCCAGGTTCGATTCCCGGCTTGGGTCACTGTCTGTGCGGAGTCTGCACATTCTCCCCGTGTTAGCGTGGGTTTCCTCCGGGTGCTCCGGTTTCCTCCCACAGTCCAAAGATGTGCAGGGTTAGGTGGATTGGCCATGCTAAATTGCCCTTGGGTTAGGTGGGGTTACGTGGATAGGGTGGAGGTGTGGGCTTAAGTGGGGTGCTCTTTCCAAGAGCCGGTGCAGACTTGTTGGGCTGAATGGCCGCCTTCTTCTGCACTGTAAATTGTATGATCTAATGCAAATCCATTTCGACTGACTTCTCTGGGACCTTGAAGGTTAAAGATGCTCCACTTGTTTCTCCTCCCAGTCCTGGGAATCCTGGTGGCACCTGGGGAACTTGACAGGATCTGATTCAGTTTGTGCGTGTGTGTGTTGCTCACCTGCTGGCCAATTCATCCGACATCTGGCCAGTTCGATGTTGTACCCTCTCCAGCAATAGTTAATCTCAAACGTGCCCTTTACCCGAGTCCATTGTCAAGTTGTGTCAAATTGCAATGTAACTGTTTCAAAATCAGATTTGCCGACTTGTAAAAGGGTTGTAATTTCTCTTGTTTTTGCAATCGCAAAGAATCTTTTCCCTGATTCTTAAAATGTTTCCTATTTGAAAAAACTAATAACTCTGGACAGGAGATATGCTGTGGTTCTTTTTGACTGCGGGGCAGAGTCAGTCCATGTTTCTGCGTCCTGTGCCTGCCGGAAAGAGGGTTTGTATGGGCCATTGGCGCGAGGAGACTTTTGTGACTGGTATTTTCTGTGATTACGGCCACGAGATTGACTCCTGGGATGAAGGGAATTGTCCATTGAGGAGATATTGAGTTGACTGGACCTGTTTAGTAGAATGAGTGGTGATCTGATTGAAACATGCAACATTCTTAGCGGGATCGACAGGGTGTTTGCTGAGAGATTGTTTTCCAACCCCCCCCCCCCCCCCCCTCCCCTCGCTGGACAGTCCAGGCTGAGGGAGCAAAGCCTCGGGGTAAAGGGTCAACTATTTCAGATTGAGATGAGGGGACGTTTAGTCACACCGAAGGTGGTGAATCTTTGGTACTCTCTGCGCCAGAGAGCTGCAAACGTTCAGTCATTATAGCGGCGGGGAGCTGGAGATAGTGGTGTCAACCTCACACACAAGATTTTTTTGGACACTATAAGAATCGAGGGGTATGACGAGACACAGAAAAAGGAATTGAAAAGATCAGCTGTAATCTTATTTAATGGCAGAGCGAGGCTGAGGTGTTGTTTGGGATGCTCCTGCTCCTTACCCTTATGATCTTGTATTTTATCTGATGTTCAGTTGGTAGGAGTGTTGGCTGGATCCCCAATCTGGAGTAATGGTGTTCAGTTTTGTGCATCACATCTCAAGAAGGAGATATTTGTGTCCTGGAGTGCACATTCCACAGCTTTATGCTGGGGCTTCGAGGGTTAAATTGTGAGGACAAATTCCGCAAGGTCGCATTGTATTCCTCTGGGTAGAGAATCGAGGAGTGACCGAGGAATTTAAAATGTTCAAATTATTTAATAGGGTGGATCAAAGAAAAATTAGATTCTGCTCGTGGAAAAATCAAAGACAAGCACAGTCTTTAAACCCAAGACGAGTTACTAAAAAAAAAACATTGTTCACACAAATGGCTTTGGAAATCTGGAACCCGTTCCGCTCGACGGTTGAGCGTGCATCGGGTGATCGGAGATTTCAAGGCCGCAGTCGATGGGTTTTTGTTTGAGAAATGGAATACCGAACAATTGTGGGGAATTGGAGTTGAGGTGTAGATCAACCCTGGTTGAACTGGTCGAGGGGCCGAATGGCAAACCTGTGTGTGTATAAAATGTACTACTGTTGGGACCTGAAGGGTGGTAAGGTTTGATGGAGAGCACTTGAGGCACTTTGGACTCAACATTTCTGGGTCTGGGAGGGTATGGGAGGTGGGGGAGAGGATTTGGCGTGAGTTCTGTTTTCACCCTTTTGTGTTTACAATGTAGAGCTGTTGCTTCGAAATTAAATGAAAAATGAAAATCGCTTATTGTCACAAGTAGGCTTCAAACGAAGTAACTGTGAAAAGCCCCTAGTCGCCACATTCCGGCGCCTGTTCGGGGAGGCTGGTACGGGAATTGCTGCCGGCCTGCCTTGGTCTGCTTTCAAAGCCAGTGATTTAGCCCTGTGCTAAACAGCCCCTAAAATCGCTTATTGTCACAAGTAGGCTTCAAATGAAGTTACTGTGAAAAGCCCCTAGTCGCCACATTCCGGCGCCTGTTCGGGAAGGCTGGTATGGGAATTGAACCGTGCTGCTGGCCTGCCTTGGTCTGACTTTCAAAGCCAGCGATTTAGCCCTGTGCTAAACAGCCCCTACAGCATGAAGTTACTGTGAAAAGCCCCTAGTCACCACATTCCGGCGCCTGTTCGGGGAGGCTGCTACGGGAATTGAACCGTGCTGCCGGCCTGCCTTGGTCTGCTTTCAAAGCCAGTGATTTAGCCCTGAGCTAAACAGCCCGAGCAGCTGCTTCCCCAAGTCCGGCGATTGCTCCTTCACCATGGCTCTCAAAGACACGTCAATAATACTGCAGCAATACTGCACTGTGGGCCTAATGTCAGGTCGTCGAAGGCAGCACAACGATTAGTTTCTTTGGAGGAAAGCGATAGGAAAGTGTCTGCTCGCAATTCGGGTCCCCTGCCGACACAGCAGGCGCGCACAAGTCCCCAGGTTCCCTGTGGTCTTTCTATTGCTAATCATTCTGCCTGCTGGGGTTGTCAGTGGGGTCAATGAGAAGTCACACTGGCAGCAGAGTGGGACTGGGGAATATCAACCTCTCGGGAGTATTGCGGAGTGAGGATTTGAGGCCGCGTTACTCAGTTTCCGTGTTAGTGGCTGAGTCTGAAACTATATCAACATTTAAGGTCAGATTGAATAGGTGAACAAACGAAAGGGGAGTTGAATGGAAAGGGCAAGTAAATGTTATTAGAACTATTTACTCGGGCAGAGTAAATATCAACAGTATAAATCCGATGATAAATCTGAAATAAAAACAAAGTGTCGGAAACACCGAGCAGAACACCCGGCAGCCTCCATGAATATAAGATGGTCACTGATAAATCCAACCTGGGATTCATAGGGCGGCACGGTAGCACAGTGGTTAGCACTGTGTAATCCCAGTGCCCGGGTCCCAGGTCCCCATGTCTGCATGGGTTTCCTCTGGGTGTTCCGGTTTCCTCCCTCCTCCCTCAGTGTACCTGAACAGATGCTGGAATGTGGCGACTAGGGGCTTTTCACAGTAACTTCGGGCGGGATTCTCCCAACGGAAGTGCTGACGCTGGAGTAAGAACCGGAGTGTTTTACTCCGGCGTCGGCGCCCGTTCCCAGACGCCTATTCTCCCCCCTCCGTGGGGCTAGCAGGGGCGTCGTGCGATTTACGGGGGCGGGGCCTCGGCGCGGCATCAGAGACCCGGCTCTGCGTAAAAGACGTTGCGCCTTGGGTCCCGCGCATGCGCAGTTGGGCCGGTGCCGACTGGCGCATGCGCGGTGGCCGTCCTCCCCCAGGCCGCCCCGCACAAAAATGGCGCATGGATCCAGGCTTGCCGGCGGAAGAAAAGAGGCCTGCCGACAGAGAGGCCGGCCCGCCGATCGGTGGGTCCCGATCGCCTACCAGGTCACTCCGGAGGGCCTCCCCGGGGTTGGAACCCCCCCCCCACAGGCCGCTCCCGGCCCTTGAAGCCCCAGGTCCCGCCGGCCCGAGAGCAGGTTAGAACGGCGCCGGCGGGACTGTCATTTTTACCGCCGGCCGCTCGGCCCATCCGGGCCGGAGAATCGCCGCTCGCCGTTTGCAGCGATTCTCCGAGCGGCCCGGCGCAATTCGCGTGGCGCTGGTTTCGGGTGGGGGGGGGAGAATCGTGTGCGTGGGTCAGGGTGCGTGGCGCGATTCGCGCAGTGCCCCGGCGATTCTCCCCCCCGGCAAGGGGGGGGGGGGAGAATCCCGCCCTTCATACTTGTGACAATAAAAGGTTATTATTGTGACGATAAAGATTATTATTATTAGAATCCCTACAGTGCAGGAGGAGGCCATTTGACCCATTGAGCCTGCACTGTATCTTGGTGCACTCCCCAGCCCTATCCCCGCAACTCCACCCAATCTGCACGTCTTTGGACTGTGGGAGGAAACCGGAGCACCCGGAGGAAACCCACGCACACACGGGGAGAAAGTGCAAACTCCACACAGACAGTCACCCGAGGTCAGAATTGAACCTGGGTCCCTGGTGCTGCGAGGCAGCAGTGCTAACCACTGTGCCATCCCATTCAGGATAAACGTTACTAGAATGTGGTAAAAATGTGGAACTCGCTACCACTGGGAGTGTGCGAGGAGAGTGACATAGATGTCTTTACGGAGAAGCTGGATAAACTCTGGTAGAATGGGAAAGAAGGATATGGCGATGGGGTGGGAGAGGGTTCATGTGGAGCATGATGATCAGCATGGACTCGATGGGCTGAATGGCCAGTTTCTGTGCTGCAAATACTTTATCATTCTACATTACAGCTTGTCTAGCCCCTGGATCAGAGACGTGCATTTCTGGAGAGACTTTGCTTTTGAGAACACTTTTTTTATTATGTCGCTCAAACAACCAACTAACGTGTGAACATTTGGTGCGCAGTGCTTCAGTCCAAAACCAGGAGAACAGGCTGAAGTTAGTGTTGTGGGGTGACGAGGGAGTGTGGGTTGAACTTCTGTAGAATTCAGTCTCTTACGGTTGACTAATATGCCGAGAGAATGTGGTCTGCAACAACCTCGGTTTAGGCCGTGCAACACTTGCAACAGGAGCTATGTCTGTGTGGGGTGTGCTGGAAGGCAGAGTGGGGGGGTGAGGAGGGGTGGGTGCAATTCTGTAACACAGAATGGAGGAATTAGTAGGTGCCAGATTATGCAGAGGGAGGTGGTTGGTGGGGGAATCTGTCCCCTGCTGTGCGCAAGTAGGTAGTGGAGCTTGAGCAGGGAGCTTTGCTGGGGACCGTACTGCTTCAGGGCGCCTGGCTGAGGTGATGAAGCAGCACATCGATGCCAGAATGCTTACAGAAGGGAAAGAACTTGTATTTCTGAAAATGAAATGAAAAATGAAAATCGCTTATTGTCACAAGTAGGTTTCAAATGAAGTTACTGTGAAAAGCCCCTAGTCGCCACATTCCGGCGCCTGTTCGGGGAGGCTGGTACGGGAATTGAACCGTGCTGCTGGCCTGCGATTTAGCCCAGTGTGCTAAATCGGCCCCTGTAGCGCCTTCCACAACCTCTGGACATCCCAAAGCAATTTGCAGCCGATTAATTGCTTTCGGAAGCGGTGCAGTGTCGGGCATTTTGGGAGAAAATTCCCACCCAGCCAGCTTCTCCCCACCAGCAATGTGATCTTGGTCAGAGGGGCAAGTATTCAGCCAGACAATAGGGGCGAACTCTGCTGCCCTTTATTGACATCGGGATCTTTGACATCCACCCGATAGGGTTTCGGTTTGAAGGCGGCACCTCTGGCAGTGCAGCACTCCCTCAAACCCAGGCGGGCTTTTGTGCTCCACCCTGTGGAGAAAGGTTCGAACCCGCGGCCTGACAAGTCAGACAAAAGCGTTACCCACCGAGCTGAGATTGACAAGGGCAAAGAAACCAGGGGGAAGAAAGCCGAGATTGCCTTGATTGAGTTAATGGAGTGTTCCAGCATAAAATGTCGAGCGAAAAATCATCAGGCTGAATGCAGCAGAAGCAGCTGATTCATCAGCTCAAGGTCTACAGTGTAAAAAATACTTGAAATCTCATAACCATTGGAGCTCGGTGCCAGTCTCTTGTTCGATGACTCCAAAGTGCTTTGATTAACAAGTGCTTTGAGGAGTGAATGACCAGCTGTAATCCTTTCATAGAAGGTCACAAAGGACCATCGATAGCTGATCCGAGCTGGCTGATTCATTCTTTTTATTTAATATTAATAATTGTTTTTCGGATCGCAGTGTCCATGCAGGAGATTGTGGAAATTTAAGAAGGTGGCGGGATTGTGTAAGAGGCAGCATTACATCACAAGGGATTGTGTAGGACTGTATAATAGGTCTGAGGTTCAGAGTGGCCTTGCTGTCCTCGCCCATGACTCTCGAAAGGCTGGTACGCAGGTACAGAAAATAATTGGGAAAGCTAATGGAATGATATTGTTTATTGTGAGGGGCATTGATTAGAAAAGGAGGGAGGTTTATGCTTCAGTTGTACAGGGCATTGGTGAGGCCACATCTGGACTATTGTGTATGGCTTCACAGCGCCAGGGTCCCAGGTTCGATTCCCGGCTTGGGTCACTTTCTGTGTGGAGTCTGCACGTTCTCCCCGTGTCTGCGTGGGTTTCCTCCCAAAAGTCCAAAGATGTGCAGGGGTAGGTGGATTGGCCATGCTAAATTGCCCTTCGTGTCCAAATAAGGTAAGGTGGGGTTACAGGGATAGGGTGGAAGTGTGGGGATAGGGTGGAGGCATGGGCTTAAGTAGGGTGCTCTTTCCAAGGGCCGGTGCAGACTCGATGAGCTGATGGCCTCCTTCTGCACTGTAAGTTCTGTGATTCTGTGTACAATATTGGTCTCTTTATTTAATACCAGGAACGGGCGGGGTATCTTATGAGGAAAGATTGGCGAGTTTAGGTTTGTATCCACTGGAGTTTAGAAGAGCAAACGGTGACTTGATTGAAACCTTTAAGGTGCTGAGGGGTCCTGACAGGGTGGATGCGGAGAGGATCTTTTCTCTTGTCGGAGAATCTAGAACAAGGGGTCACAGTTTAAAGATAATGGGCGTGATTTAGCAGCCTGGTTGCCCTGACTTGGTGTTGGGACGAGGCCGTTAGATCATAGAATTTACAGTGCAGAAGGAGGCCATTCGGCCCGTCGAGTCTGCACCGGCCCTTAGAAAGAGCACCCTACCCAAGGTCAACACCCCCAACCTATCCCCATAACCCAATAACCCCACCCAACACTAAGGGCAATTTTGGACACTAAGGGCAATTTATCATGGCCAATCCACCTAACCTGCACATCTTTGGACTGTGGGAGGAAACCGGAGCACCCGGAGGAAACCCACGCACACACGGGGAGGACGTGCAGACTCCGCAAAGACAGTGACCCAAGCCGGGAATCGAACCTGGGACCCTGGAGCTGTGAAGCAATTGTGCTATCCACAATGCTACCGTGCTGCCCTTAAAAGGACATTAGTGAACCAGATGGGTTTTTATGACGATCGGCAATGGTTTCATGGTCACCTTTAGACTTTTAATTCCCTCAGGTCTTTTTTCAAAAATTGAATTCAGATTCCACCATCTGCCCTGGTGGGATTCGAACCGGGTCCCCAGAGCATTACTCTGGGTCTCTGGATTATTAGTCCAGTGACAACACCACTACACTGCCTCCCTACATCCGTTGAGTTCGCGAGACTTGCGAAGCTCGGAACGCTTCACCAGTTTTAATGGACTCTGACATGACGTCGCCCTCACTGGGCGTGATCCAGATCAGCAGATTTAAAGGAGTCATTGGACTCATTTTAAAATGTGCTGGTGGGATTCTTCTGGACCTAACCGGCACGCCTGGGAGACCTCGCCAGGGGGACGTTTTGTACTGGTTTCCACAAATGTGGGCCAGTCGTAATGGTACCTAGGAGGGTATCCCAGGCCGTTAAACACTGCCCCACCCACCCATCCCGCCCCGGAGGTCAGGGCCAGGGCAGGTTGGGACCCTGGCACTGCCTCTGACATCCAGGCATCTTGACACTGGCGCCCTGATAGTGCCAACCTGTCTCTGCCAGGGTGGCTGGGTGTTTTCTCCCCGTGTGTGCGTGGGTTTCCTCCGGGTGCTCCGGTTTCCTCCCACAGTCCAAAGATGTGCAGGTTAGGTGGATTGGCCATGCTAAATTGCCCCTTAGTGTCCAAAAAGGTGAGGTGGGGTTACTGGGCTGCGGGGACAGGGCGGAGGCGTGGGTTTAAGTAGGGTGGTCTTTCCAAGGGCCGGTGCGGTCTCAAAGGGCCGAATGGCCTCCTTCCGCACTGTAGGGATTCTATGATTCACTGCCAGGTGGGAATTGCCAGCGATCGGGCCCAGGTGGTGGTGGGGGATCTGGGGGCCTTCCCGATGTCGTCAGGCGAAGGAAGGGGGGGAATCGAAAATGGTGGTGGGGGAGATTGGGACGGCCAGACAAAATGATGCCAGAGAAACTCCCTGAGGCCAAAACACACGGCAAAGTGGCGTTAAATAGCGGATTGTCTTTCTCTGCATTGCAGCCATCGGGAATCACACCGCTAAACGCACCCAAAACTGGACATGGATTTTCTTTGGGGTTAAATCGCGCTCTTGGTGGTGCTTATTTAAGCCAGAGATTAAGAGAAATGTTCTCTCTCAGAGGGTCGCGAGTCTCTGGGACCCGTTTCCTCAACAGGCAGTGGAAGCAGACAATGGGGGCGCAATCTAGCAGCTGTTCACGGTGGCGGGATATTCCGCACTGGCTTCCCGGCGACGAGGGGTGCAGTCACCAGGAAACCCGTGGGGTCAGTAAATCCCACCCTGAACATTTTTAAGGTAGAGCGAGATAGATTGTTGATGAGCAAGGGGGGTGAAATTTTATCAGGAGTCGGCAGGAATGTGGGGTTGTGGTTACCATCTTATTGAACGGTTCTCAGTGATAGTTTCATGGCCACGATTACTGAGGTTAGCTTTAGATTCCAGATTTGTTAATTCATTGAATATAAATTCCACCAGCTGCCGTGATGAGATATGAACCCACGTCCCTGGGTCTGTGGATTATAAATCCGGTGATATTACCGCCATGCCATCATTATGTAGTGCCTTTAATATAGGAAAATGACCCAAGACATTATCATTATCCCAAAGCGTCATCAAACAGAATTTGACACCGAACCGCATCAGGGGGTACTAAGGCAGGCGACCAGAAGCTGGGCGAAAGCATTAGGAGTGTTCTAAAAGAAGGGAGAGGGGTAAACAGATGGAGAGGTTTTGGAGGGAATTCTAGAACCTAAGGCCCGGGTATCTGAGGACACGGCTGTTGATGGCAGAGTAATGGGGCTTGGGGATGCACAAGAGGGCAGACTTGGAGCAGTGCAGAGATCTTGGGAGTGAGATTGCCACCTTGAACTGTCGGCTGGTGTTTGCAAGGAACAGCTCCTAACTAATACCGCACAGCATCTGTGTAACCACGACTCCACTGCCGTGGTGAGGGAGCGCTGAATTGTCGGAGAGCAGCACTCGGGGAGGAGTGGTGTAAGCCTACTTGTGACACTAATAAAGGTTATTATAAGACACAGTCTTATAATATTTTAATATAAGATACAGTCTTATAGTATTATTATAAGGCACAGTCTCTGAATTCACAATAGATGATAGTTTTTTAAATAATCGTTAGTGTCACAAGTAGGCTTACATTAACACTACAATGAGGTTACTGTGAAAAGCCCCTAGTCGCCACATTCCGGCACCTGTTTGGGTACACTGAGGGAGAATTCAGAATGTCCAATTCACCTAACAGCACATCTTTCGGGACTTGTGGGAGGAAACCGGAGCACTCGGAGGAAACCCACGGAAACACTGAGGGCGTGGGACTAAGTGCCCACGCTGTCGTGAACGGCGTCGAGGTTCACGATGGCGCGAAACAGTCCCGTTCTCGACCGATTCAGGGCCCGAAAATGGGCTAGGATCGGGGCCGCGCGAAACTCGGGGGGTGTGTCGCAAAAGCATAAAAGCGGCGCCGCATCATCCGCCGCGTAACTGCCGTCACCTGCGAATGCGCGGGTTGGCCGGCGCCAACCTACACATGCGTGGTTGCCGTCCTCCCCGAGGCCGCCCCGCAAGAAGATGTCGGATGGATCTTGCGGGGTGCGGAGGAAAGGAGGTCCTCCTTCAGAGAGGCCGGACTGCCGATTGGTGGACACCGATCGCTGGCCAGACCCCTTTTGAGTCCTACCCCGGTGAAAGAACCCCCCCCCGCCACCCCACAGGCCTCCCCACCAGCGTTCCCGTGCTGTTCCCGCCGGCAGCGACCAGGTGTAGATGGCGCCGGCGGGAAGCCGGCGT
The DNA here is from genome assembly GCF_047496885.1 of Scyliorhinus torazame. NCBI lineage: Eukaryota > Metazoa > Chordata > Chondrichthyes > Carcharhiniformes > Scyliorhinidae > Scyliorhinus > Scyliorhinus torazame. Next base: position 187,905,552 of record NC_092722.1, read on the forward strand.
TTTGGGCAGGCCGCTCGGCCCATCCGGGCCGGAGAATAGTGGGTGTAGCGGAGAATCGCCATTTTGGGTGTCGCGGACGATTCTCCGGCCTGCGCCGCGCAGAACCTGACGGGGCCGTTCCCGCCGCTCGGGTGAATCGCGGGAGGGCGTCGGACCGGCGTCGCGGGGAAAAATGGCGCGCCACGGGATTCTCCCAACCGGCGCGGGAGCGGAGTATCGCGCCCGGGGAGAACGTGCAGACTCCACTCAGACGGTGACCCAAGCCGGGAATCGAACCTGGGACTCTGGCGCTGTGAAGCAACAGTGATAACCACTGTGCGTTAAGTGCAGAGGAACGCAGGGACCTTGCAGTGCAATCCCACCGATCCTTGAAGTTGGTAGCAGGGCAGGTGGATAAGTTGGTCAGGGCAACGCGTGGGATTCTTTCATCGATTCGTTGAAGAGCAGGGAGATTACTTTGGAACTGTATAAAATGCTAGTTGGACTGTTGTTAAGAGTACTGTGTACAGTTCTGGGTATCACATTACCAGAACGATGTGATGGCATTATGAGGATATTGGCAGGAATAGAGAACTTGAACAATGAGGATAGATTCGATAGGCCGGTGTGGTTCCCTTTGCATCGGAGGAGGCTCAGGGGAGATTTATTCGAGGTGTAAACGATTATGAGAGGCCTCGAAGAGTGGTATAGATTTAAAGTATCCCAAGAGGCATAGATTTAAACTAGTTGGTAAAAAGGTGAAAGGGGGGGGGTTGAGGAGAATTTTTAACCCAGCGTGTGGTGGCTGGGTCAGGAGAGACAGAAATCCTCAGTGTTTAAAAAGTACTTGGATGTACACGTGAAGTTTTGGAACCTCCAGGATGTTGGAGCAGGATCTGCGAGGTGGGATTTGGCACCGTCGCACTGTTTGGTCCAGCATGCATACTCTGGGCAAAATGGAATCCTTCTGTGCTGTGAATTTCCTTGATTCTCTCAGGCGGGCACTGGGGATTTGGTTGCATTATTTTGGCAAAGAACCAGATCGGCCCCCACATTGCCTCGCCCTCAACTCACACCATTTAAAAAGTAGATCTATTTATAACCCTGCTGTGTGTGAATTGACCGTTACATTTCCCTACATTCTAACACTTCAAAAACGCTTCACTGGCCGGAAAACACTCTGAGATTGGGTGCAAAAGAAGCCAAAGCGATGAGAGGTAAAACCTTTCCACGCAGCGAGTGGCTAGGGTCTGGAATGTAATGCCTGCGAAGCAGGTTCAATCGAGGCATTCCAAAGGTTAGTTGAAAAGGAAGAATGTGGGGGGCTATGAGGAGAAGGCAGGATGACTGCACAGAGCAGTTTGCTTATTCAGAGAGCCGATGCGGAGATGATGGGCCGAATGGCCTCTTTCTGGGCTGTATCCATTCAGTGCTGGTAGTCCCGGGTTGGGACTCTGTTGCTGTACTCGATGGTGGCGGCTTTATTCTTGTGTTGCAGACAAACTACGTTGCCTTCCTGCTTGTGTCTCCTGAGTTATCACAAAATGTACATTTGTTAATAGCGACTTTCCTCCAAACCCTCTTCTTATTCCACCCCAGTCCCTCAGCGCATCATTGAACTCATCATCGTAGGTTTGCAATCTTACTGGGGATGAGGTCGGGGGCTTTGCTGCTGCAGGAACATCTCACAAAATGTCTGCTTGCTGGGTGGTCCAGAACAATTCCTCCCAAGGTTGAGGTGGGAAAGCACATGCCCTGGGAAAGAACAATTGTTTGGGTGGGATCCTCACTTGTGCTCTCAGTCTGCTTTGGGCTCTCAGGTGCTGCTCACCTTGTACATTTCCAGCATGGTCAATCATTTTAAGCTGGGGAGGAGCAGTGACAAGGGAGGGACACGCTAAGAAATGAACATCCATCTGTCCTGCAATGTTTCACCTTCCAGAATGAGCTGCCCGAAAGGGCGACGGAAGCTAGTTCAAAACTTATTTTTGAAAGGGCATTTGGATAGCTCTTTTTAAAAGAGCCAGTACATAAATGATGGGCCGAATGTTCATAGAATCATAGAATCATAGAATTTACAGTGCAGAAGGAGGCCATTTGGCCCATCGAGTCTGCACCGGCTCTTGGAAAGAGCACCCTACCCAAGGTCAACATCTCCACCCTATCCGCATAACCCAGTAACCCCACCCAACACTAAGGACAATTTTGGACACTAAGGGCAACTTATCATGGCCAATCCACCTAACCTGCACATCTTTGGACTGTGGGAGGAAACCGGAGCACCCGGAGGAAACCCACGCACACACGGGGAGAACGTGCAGACTCCGCACAGACAGTGACCCAAGCCAGAATCGAACCTGGGACCCTGGAGCTGTGAAGCAATTGTGCTATCCACAATGCTACCCTGCTGCCCACTGTTCTTCTTCTGTAACCCCTTGTTCTATAATTAAGCATTCCTGAAAAGAGAAATTTTGTCAAAGCTTTCTGTTTTGCACTCATCATGACAAGAATGCCAAATGTCAGGCTGAGTGCTGATTGGTTGGCAAGTGAATTTTAATTGGTCGGGACATTCTTCCTGTACAGCATTAATTGTTGTTTCCCCTGGCAGTGGTATTCCTGCGATTGTCCTGATAAGTTCAAGATGAAAAGCTTCGACAAAATGTCTTTTTTCAGCAACACTCCAGTTCTGTGCTGCCAAACGATGATTCTATAATTCCGTGAATTAAATGCGCCCCCGTTGAGTATATTCAAGTCAGAGGACGATAGATTTTTGGATACCAAGGGACATAAGGGATATGGGGATAGTGCGTGAAGGTGGAGTTGAGGTAGAAGGTCAGCCATTAGAGAATGATGGAACATTCTCTAAAGGTTGACTGGCCAATCCAGCTTCTACTTGAAATACCAGAACAGTTAGCAATTTGCATCATTTACCCCCTCTCTTGTGCTCAGTATGGGAAGGGTCATGAATCATCTCACTGTCAACTTTCCATAAATAGAGCATTAGAGGTCTTTCAGTCTGTGGTGTATGTAGTCCAGATCCATTCGCCATGTTGTCACGGTGCACTGTTTCGCCAATAAAATCAAAACAGGAGGGATGTGTGCTGTCGTTTCTGGCAGATTGTTTAATTTTGATAAGTTAGCGGAGGTTGTTTTCTTTCTACGGTTTGAGTGAGAAACATTTTGGATTGTTGCGAAGAGAAAGTTGTCACCGCAATTCAGAGTAAATAGCTGTACGTGAAAGACGTGGGGTGGGGGGGGGGTTCATGGTGCTTCTATCTTTTGCTTATGTGTCTGGCATTCCTTCTATCGGTGGAACTCTTTGCCGCAGAAGGCTGTGGAGGCCAAATCACTGAGTGCCTTTAAGACAGAGATAGGTAGGTTCTTGATTAATAAGGGATCGGGGGTTACGGGGAGAATGGGGATGAGAAACACATCAGCCATGATGAATGGTGGAGCAGACCCGAAGGGCCGAACGGCCTGATTCTTCTCTTATGTCTTACGATCTTATCTCTTTATCTCTCATTTGCTTCCTCTGACATCTTTTCTTTGTTTTTGGCCCCTTTCTCTTCCAATGGCAGCAACTTGGTTTTATACAGGACCTTTAAAATAGATAATAAAATAATAATTATCTTTATTGCCACAAGTACGCTCACATTAACACTGCAATGAAGTTACTGCGAAAATCCCCGCGTCGTCTCATTCTGTTTCGAGTACACGGAGGGAGAATTCAGAATGTCCAAATTACCTAAAATAGACCTAAGGTGCTTCATGGGAGCTTGAATCGGGCAAAGTTTTGACCCCATAGCGAAGAAGCGTATATTTGAGCAAAGGCTTGGTCGAAGTGGTAGGTTTTAAAGCGTGTCTTAGAACAGATGTGGGGTTAGGGAGGGAGCGCCAGAGATTGGGGTCTAAGCAGCTGAAAGCGCAGCCGCCAATGATGCAATGTAGCAAGTGGAGGATCCGGCAGAGTTACGGTCAGTTACAGCAGTAAAATAAACACTGACACCAACATCCATCCAAATCACTGCATTTCACTGTCTCATTTTGAAGTAAATGAGGAGAAACTGATGAATATTTTTCATGGAAAAAGTCCATCAGTACCTTTGGAAAAGAATAGACAGGTTAATGATTCTGGTCAGGATCCTTCACTGGAGCCATTTTATTTGTTTTAACAGTACAATTTCATACGCTTAATTCAGTTTTACATTTCTAATTAATCAAATTGTGCACAGGGTATGGGTATCAGTGCACGTTATTTTTGATGCGCGCTACTTAATGAGAAAGCGACATCTGAAACATAAATGAGTAAACTGCTGATAAGAGAGAGGAGTAAAAGAACCTTAAAATATTTACGAAGTTCAAGGCTGTTTCATTATTAAACGCCATGCTTAAAAAAATGAAGACAAAAGTTTAAATGACAACTTTGCCAATGTGTGGGTTCCCCGCAATGAGGTTAATAGTTGATATTTTATTAATGAAGTAATTTGCGGAGGAACGAGCAGAAAAAAACTGAAAGATAATGCGAGGCTTTGAGAATCCAGTGTCAAATGGATTTTAAAACACCGACGGTTTAGCCTTCGTCCTCGTGCATCACAGTTCCAGCCCGTACGATCACTTGCCCCTTTTGCTCACATGTCTGGCGAACTATTATTTTGTCCCTTGATAATTGCGGGGAGAACATTTCAGTACAATCTGCATCTGTCAATCTAACATCAATACTAAAATGGGAAGGGTGGTGCAGTGGTTAGCACTGCTGCCTCACGCCGCCAAGGACCCGGATTCGATCCCGTCCTCGGGTCACTCCCCGTGTGGAGCTTGCACATTCTCCCCGTGTCTGCGTGGGTCTCACACTCGCAGCTCAGATGTGCAGGCTAGGTGAATTAGCCATGCTAAATTGCCCCTTAACTGGGAGGAAAATGAATTGGGTCCTCTAAATTTATAATGAACAATAATTGAAATCTTTAATTGAACTTAGCACCAGCTCCAAAGACTGATTCCATTCGCAGTGTGGGCTGCACGGGGTTCATTTCTATCTTGGTCACAGGTCTTCCTCCCTCGGGAGCAATGGGGTTACCAACCCATCAGGATTGTCCTGGAGTCTCCAAGAAATATCCTGCCCACGATACCGGGGAACATTGTTTGGTGTGTTTAATAATAGCGGTGTTGTCAAACAAAACCTTTGAATACTTTTGTTAACTGGTTAGAAAAAGTAGAAGAGATGGGGATAGAGCTTTTTTTGACACAACATCAGGATTCACCCAATTGAGTAATCTAGGGTCTTATTTCATGAGAAATAGGAGTGGGCCATTCAGCCCGTCGAGCCTGGGTCACTGTCTGTGCGGAGTCTGCATGTTCTTCCCGTGTCGGCGTGGGTTTCCTCCGGGTGCTCTGGTTTCGTCCCACAGTCCAACGATGTGCAGGTTAGGTGGATTGGTCATGTTAAATTGCCCTTAGTGTCCAAAAAGGTTAGGAGGGGTTATTGGGATAGGGTGGAAGTGAGGGCTTAATAGTGGGTTGGTGCAGACTTGATGGGCCGAATGGCCTCCTTCTGCACTGTATGTTCTGCCGATGTCAGCTTTTCAATAAAATCATGGCTGGTCTCACTGTCACCTTTACCCCACTCCCGACTTGTCTCGCGCCCCCTCACCCACCCTACTAGGGCCACTAATCCCTGTTCCAAGTGGTCCTTTGACACACCGTTTACCTCTGTTCTGCCATTACCACATTCTAATCCCTTTATGTGCCACTACCAGCACCCTTCTTAGTCTTGATCACCCCCAGTCATATTCCTTTTGTCTTTCTGTCCACAACATTCTGGTCAATCTCCACCTATCACTGGCCCTTTCTCCAGCCCCACTGCTCCATGTCCTCCACCCGTACAATGGTATAAATCTCAGACTATTTCCAGTTCTCACTGTCTTTGACAGAGGCTCATCCAGACTCCAAACATTAACACCGTTCTCTCTCCACAGACGCTGCCAGACCTGCTGTGATGGCCCAGCATTTTCTGTTTCTCTTTCAGATTTGCTTTCAACTCCACTTATGCCCGTCCCCCACAATCCTTGACTCCCTTGTCAATCAGAAACTTGCCTAATACTGTCTTGACTATATCCAATGACTCAGCCTCCAATATTCTCTGAGATAGATAATTCCAACACTCTGAAGCAAGAAATTCCGCCTCATCTGCTTCCCCCTCCCCAATCCCAATTCTAGATTCCCCCTCAAGAGGAAACATTATCTCAGCGTCTACCCTATCAGCCCCCCTCAGAATCACGTATGTTTCTTACATATCTTAAGCCAGTGGCTGGTGCTAGAAAAACAAAGGTAGTTTTAAGGGAAGTAGAATTGTATTGCTAAACATGAGAATTAAGGTATAGTTTTAAGTGGGTTTAATTTAATGTTTCTGTGCCTGGAAGGATAAAATAGATAACTAGATTCATGCCGGACAAAGGTGTTTGTATGTGTGGGGGTTGGTTTCAATTCCAACTGTGATTCTATTGTGCTTAGAGAGGGCTGCAGCACGATGAGTAAATAAACAAGAGGTGGTTGCTTAGTAACTGGGCCTTGTAAGGTAGAGAAGCTTAGGTTTCAGGTTTAGCTGAGTTTGTTGGCAGTTGGCGACAGGATCTCGGGGAGTGAACATCTCCCGATTCTGCCAGAAGAAAGACTGGACAGGACGGGAGCTGCAAAAAGGCAGACTTCCTAAAGTACAAGTTACAATCCCGTATAAACAGGGAATTGGGGCAAAAGGAAAGTTTTAAGATGTCTGGAGTTAAGTGTGATGTGGAGATGCCGGCGTTGGACTGGGGTGAGCACAGTAAGAAGTCTTGCAACACCCGGTTAAAGTCCGGTTTGTTTCAAATCACTAGCTTTCGGAGCACTGCTCCTTTCTCAGGTGAATGAAGAGGTAGGTTCCAGAAACATATATATATAGAAAGTCAAAGATGCAAGATGATACTTTGAATTGGAGCATTTACACGTAATTAAGTCTTTACAGATCCAGAGAGAGGGGTAACCCCAGGTTAAAGAGGTGTGAATTGTCTCAAGCCAGGACAGTTGGTAGGATTTTGTAAGCCCAGGCCAGATGGTGGGGGGGTGAATGTAATGCGACATGAATCCAAGGTCCCAGTTGAGGCCGTACTCATGTGTGCGGAACTTGGCTATAAGTTTCTGTTCGGTGGTTCTGCGTTGTTGTGCGTCCTGAAGGCTACCTTAGAGGACGCTTACCCGAAGATCAGAGGCGAATTCAAGGAAGAGTAAACAAAGTGTTCTGAGTTAAAGAGGGAATTGCAGTCACCAGAATTAAAGTGGGATTGCAGCCTTCAAAGGTAAATCAAATGTCTGATGCCATTTTAATACAGTCTGAGAGTTAAAGCAATTGTGAGCAGTTTGCACAGCAGTCAAGACAAATAAATCCTGAAGGGGGTGGTGTGAAATCCTGGACTGGACTCACTGTTAAATGTGAAGCCGAAGCTTTGTTTTAAAGTGTCATTTGGAAAACCAGGGGCGTCATTCTCCGACCCCCCGCCGGGTTGGAGAATGGCCGTTGGCCGCCGTGAATCCCGCCCCCGCTCCCGTCGAAGTCTCCGCTCCCGGAGATTGGGCGGGGGCGGGAATCCGGCCGCGCCGGTTGACGGGACCCCCCGCTGGATTCTCCGGCCCGGATGGGCCGAAGTCCCGCCCAGGAATTGCCTGTCCCGCCGGCGTAAATCAAACCTGGTATTTACCGGCGGGACCAGGCGGCGTGGGCGGGCTCCGGGGTCCTGGGGGGGGGGCGCGGGGCGATCTGACCCCGGGGGGTGCCCCCGCGGTGGCCTGGCCCGCAATTGGGGCCCACCGATCCGCGGGCGGGCCTGTGCCATGGGGGCACTCTTTCCCTTCCGCCTCCGCCACGGCCTCCACCATGGCGGAGGCGGAAGTGACTCTCCCCACTGCACATGCGCGGGAAACTGGCAGCGGCCGCTGACGCTCCCGTGCATGTGCTGGGAAACTGACAGCGGCCGCTGACGCTCCCGCGCATGCGCCGCATTTCCGCGCCACCTGGCGGGGCAACAAACGCCATTTCCGCCAGCTGGCGGGGCGGAAATCCCTCCGGCGTCGGCCTAGCCCCTCAATGTTGGGGCTAGGCCGCCAAAGATGCGGAGACTTCCGCACCTTTTTGCCGGCGCGATGCCCGTCTGATTTGCGCCGGCTTTGGCGCCAGTCGGCGGGCATCCCGCCGTTGGGGGAGAATTTCGCCCCACGTCTGGATTTTGGAATGCAAACCACTAAGAGAAAGCATAATCATGTGAGAAGATTTTAAAGCGTGTTTTTGGGAGTGGAATTTAGAAACTCTCTCATGGCAATCATCTGATGGAGGGGAGGACGGGGGGATTCTGAGAAGATACCCACAAACATTAATTTGGCAATCAGAGAGAGGAGGCATCTTCTGTGCTTTAAAGAGACTTTGGTCGGTATTCTCCCAACGGGAGTCTAAGTGCCGACGCCAGAGTAAAAACCGGATTGTTTTACTCCGGCATTGGCGCCCGTTCCCAGACCCCAATTCTGGGGCCTCCGTGGGGCTGGCAGGAGCGTGGCGCGATTTGCGTGGGCGGGGCCTTGGCGCGGCGTCGGAGACCCGGCGCCGTGTAAAAGACGCAGCGTCTTGGGTCCCGCGCCTGCGCAGTTGGGCAGGGGCCACGTAGCGTATCAGCAATGGCCGTCCTCCTCCAAGCCGCCCCGCACAACAATGGCGCAGGGATATAACATTGCCGGCGGAGGAAAGGAGGCCCACTGACAGAGAGGGCGGCCCGCCGATTGGTGGGCCCCGATTGCGGGCCAGACACCAGCGGAGGGCCCCCCCCCCCCACAGGCCGTCCCCCGAGCGTTCCCACAGAGATCCCCCCGGCAGCGACCAGGGGTGAACGGCGCCGGCGGGACTCTGTCGTGTTCGAGCAGCCGCACGGCGCATCCGGGCCGGAGCCAATGGCGCCGATTCTCCGCACCTCGGAGAATCGCGTGCCGGCGTCGTGGCGTGGTTGCTCCGATTCTCCGGCGCGAGGCTCGGAGAATCGCCCCCTTTGTGTCAATGGGACCATTGTAGTTCAAGATGTACTTTCTTATCCATGATAATCCTAAATCTGTGAGTAATTGTAAAGAAAAGGGGGGAGTAAAGGCGTATCGTGTCATAATCCAATTTTTTACATGTTTAATAAATGCTTTTCCTTATTGTTAAAACTAATAAGCCGTCCTGTGACTCTGTTCCTCCACATTTTATGAAGAAAAGTAGAAGTTACAGTCTTTTGAGCCAGGTTTCCATTCTGGGACCTTCCTGTCCAGTTCTAACATCAACTGGGATGGTAAGTCAGGAGCGTGGGTGCGGGGCATTTGGAGGCTAGAGGTCATGTGATGCCAGCTGCAGGAATACATCCAAGACCAGTTGGCAACCTGGGGAAACAAGATGGAGGATGCGGTGTTCTCACTTAACTCCTCCCCCCCCTCCCCCGCCATTGGCTGATTCCAATTTCTACTCTAAATGCTTCAACTGGTTCACAAACACACAAACCAGCTTGATCTGTGCCGTCTTGGACCTTGCCAGGCTCGTGGTTCAGTGGGTGGCACTCTTGCCCCCCGAGGCAGAAGGCGGCGCATTAAATCCTACTCCAAAGACTTGAGCAACGGAATCAAGGCTGACGCCCTCGTGCCCCCATTCAGGCGAGACGTCAAACCTGTCTGCCCGCTCAGGTAGATACATGGCACTATCTCGAAGAAGGCCCGAATTTTCTCTGGTGCCTGTATCTGTTGGTTATCCCTCAGCAAGTTTGGCGAAAGCAGATTTGCTGACCGTAATCATATTGCTGTTGTGGGAGTTTGCTACGCAGACGTTGGCTGCCATGTTCCCTGTATTAACTTTGGAACCCAGCGAGCTCTGGCTGGTCGGTCAATGGGCATATTCAAGACTGAGAGTGAGATTTTGTTTTTGTACGTCAGAGTATGATGGGGCACAGTGGTTAGCACTGCTGCCTCACAGTTCCAGGGATCTGGGTTTAATCCCAGCCTCAGGTGACTGTCTGCGTGGAGTTTGCACATCCTACCCGTGTGTGCGTGGGTTTCCTCCGGGTGTTCCGGTTTCCTCCCACAGTCCAAAGATCTGCAGGTTGGGTGGATTGGCCATGCTGAATTGCCCCTCAGTGTCCAAAGGTTAGATGGGGTTTCGGGTTTGCGGGCGTTGTGGGCCTCGGTAGGACGCTCTTACCGCGGGGGGATGGTAGCACAGTGGTTAGCACAGTTGCGTCACATCTCCAGGGTCCCAGGTTCGATTCCCGGCTTGGGTCAGTGTCTGTGCGGAGTCTGCACGTTCTCCCCGCGTGTGCGTGGGTTTCCTCCGGGTGCTCCGGTTTCCTCCCACAGTCCAAAAATGCGCAGGTTAGGTGGATTGGCCATGCTAAATTGCCCTTAGTGTCCAAAAGGTTTGGGCTGGGTTGGGTGGAGTTACCGAGTTACAGGGATAGGGTGATGGTGTGGGCTTAGGTAGGGTGCTCTTTCCAAGAGCCGGTGCAGACTCGATGGGCCGAATGGCCTCCTTCTGCACTGTAAAGTCTGCCTCTTTCAGTGGGTCGGTGCAGACTCGATGGGCCAAACGGCCTCCTCCTGCACCGGAGGGATTCTATAATATGGGGATCGGACAGAAAAGTCGAAATGAGTTGAAGTTGAGCTGCGATGATATTGAATGGTGGGGCTGGCTCGAGGAGCAGTCTCACACAACGCTGCTATTTCTAACGCTCTTTAATTTCTTGTGGTGGTGAGGGGTTTTACCACAACTCGAGACAAGCTTTCTCTTTCAGTTATCAGCTGTTGGTCACTCAATCACACATGAGGTTGAATTATTCATGTGACTTCACACTATTATTGGCTGTGTTGGTTCAGTCTATTCCACCAGTTAGCGTTGATACTTCAAAGTTAATTACATTATTGATTTGGGGAGATGCACCAACTGGCTTTCTCATGGAGTCGTATCTGGGTGTGTATCAGTGGTTGCATTCCGTGGCGTGTTCCCCCTTTTTCGCGTGGTTACTCCCCTGTCGGGGGGATGTTGAACCCAGCTTCTGTCTCAAGTGCATTATGAGTTCCCATGGCGCTATTTTGAAGGAGAGCAGGCAAGTTCTTCCCACCCCTCTGGACCATATTTATCCCTCGACTAACTTCACTCAAATGGATGATTAGGCCATTTCTGGGATCTTGCTGTGCATGCAATGGCTGCCGCCTTTCCTCCATTATCACAGTGACTTGACTTCACTGGCACAGGGGTTAGCACTGCTGCCTCACAGCCTCAGGGGCAAGGGTTCGATTCCGACCTCGGGCGACTGCCTGTGTGGTTCTCCCCGTGTCTGCGTGGGTTTCCTCCGGGTGCTCCGGATTCCTCCCACAGTCCAAAGATGTGCAGGTTAGGTGGATTGACCATGCTAAATTGCCCCTAGAGTCCAAAAGATCAGATGGGGTTACGGGGATGGATAGGGTGGAGGCATGGGACCCTGGAGCTGTGAAGCAACAGTGCTAACCACTGTGCTACCGGTGCCGCCCATAGTTTATACCTTGACGCATTTTGACATCTGTGAGATGCTCTCGCCACCTGGAGTGGCCACTGTGTTATTGCATGGTGCGACCCTCCGGTCACCCCTACTCGGGTTCGTGTTTCAGTCTCATGTGTTGGGAATGTAGCAGCGAAACTAATCCAAACATTGATCTGCACTCAACAGGAATGAAAGGAAATTTAAATCAATAGGTGCAGAATAAGAGGCTTATAAAGGAAGAGGTTTATAATGTTGCCAAATAAAAAGTAAGCCTGAGGATTTGGAGCATTTTAGGATTCAGCAAAGTTTAGAAAAAAGGCTGACGGCAGGAGGACCTGATCCTGACGTAACAATGTCACATGACTAAGAGACGTCCACCTGGTGGGAAGCCCAAGTACAACCTGGTGCAGAGTTATTGAGACGTACATCGATCTGTAAATATACAAGAATGGTCTTTACAAATAACAGTCGAGAGTCACATTCTTAAGGTAACGGGCAAACCCTAAACAAACCTCATCTTAGACCCTGAGCCCAAGACAAAACATGGTGACAGCTGGCGGTTTCTGCCAACGGTTTATGTGCACCATCTGTAACCTGGTGGCAGCGGACAGTGCGGAAAGACCCAGGAAATCTCCACGAGAGGACTGCAGTCAGAATCACACAGTGCAGAAGAGGCCCGTCGGCTCGTCGAGTCTGCACCGACGCATGAAAAATACCTGACCTATCTGCCTAATCCCATTTACCAGCACTTGGCCTAGCACAGTGGGCTAAATCGCTGTCTTGTAATGCAGAACAATGCCAGCAGCGCGGGTTCTATTCCCGAACAGGCGCTGGAATGTGGTGACTAGGGGCTTTTCAGAGTAACTTCATTGAAGCCTACTTGTGACAATAAGCGATTATTATTAGCCTTGAATGTTTTGACATGCCAAGTGCTCATCCAGGTACTTCTTAAAGGATGTGAAGTGACCCTGTCTACCACCCTGTACATATTTGCAGAGAAACGCATATGGCCCACTGAAGGATAGGCAAAGGAATCTATGTGTGGAGCCAGAGGAAATGGACGAGGTACTAAATGAATACTTTGCATCAGTATTCATCAAAGAGAAGGAATTGGTGGATGTTGAGTCTGGAGAAGGGTGTGTAGATAGCCTGGGTCACATTGAGATCCAAAAAGACGAGGTGTTGGGCGTCTTGAAAAATATTAAGGTAGATAAGTTCCCAGGGCCTGATGGGATCTAGATACTGAAGGAGGCTAGAGAGGAAATTGCTGAGGCCTTGACAGAAATCTTTGGATCCTCACTGTCTTCAGGTGATGTCCCAAAGGACTGGAGAATAGCCAATGTTGTTCCTTTGTTTAAGAAGGGTAGCAAGGATAATCCAGGTAACTACAGGCTGGTGAGCCTTACGTCGGTGGTAGGGAAATCACTGGAGCGAATTCTTCGAGACAGGATCTACTCCCATTTGGAAGCAAATTGACGTATTAGCAGGAGGCAGCATGGTTTTGTGAAGGGGAGGTCATGTCTCACTAACTTGATAAGAGTTTTTGAAGAGGTCGCAAAGATGATTGATGCTGGTAGGGCAGTGGATTTTGTCTATATGGACTTCAGTAAGGCCTTTGACAAGGTCCCTCATGGCAGACTGGTACAAAAGGTGAAGTCACACGGGATCAGGGGTGAGCTGGCAAGACGGATGCAGAACTGGCTAGGTCATAGAAGGCAGAGGGTAGCAATGGAAGGGTGCTTTTCTGATTGGAGGGCTGTGACTAGTGGTGTTCCGCAGGGATCAGTGCTGGGATCTTTGCTGTTCATAGTATATATAAATGATTTGGAGGAAAATGTAACTGGTCTGATTAGTAAGTTTGCAGACGACACAAAGGTTGGTGGAATTGCGGATAGAACCTTAGTTAGGCCACACTTGGAGTATCGTGTTCAATTCTGGTCGCCACACTACCAGATGGATGTGGAGGCTTTAGAGAGGGTGCAGAAGAGATTTACCAGGATGTTGCCTGGAATGGAGGGCATTAGCTATGAGGAGAGGTTGAATAAACTCGGTTTGTTCTCACTGGAACGACGGAGATTGAGGGGCGACCTGATAGAGGTCTACAAAATTATGAGGGGTACAGACAGAGTGGATAGTCAGACGCTTTTTCCCAGGGTAGAGGGGTCAATTATTAGGAGGCATAGGTTTAAGGTGCGAGGGGCAAGGTTTAGAGTAGATGTACGAGGCAAGTTTTTTACACAGAGGATAGTGGGTGCCTGGAACTCTCTACCGGAGGAGGTGGTGGAAGCAGGGACGATAGTGACATTTAAGGGCCATCTTGACAAATACATGAATAGGATGGGAATAGAGGGATATGGACCCCGGAAGTGTAGAAGATTGTAGTTTAGATGGGCAGCATGGTCGGCACAGGCTCGGAGGGCCGACGGGCCTGTTCCTGTGCTGTACATTTCTTTGTTCTTTGTTTTGTATAAACTGGCATGGATTGAGAGTTGGTTAATGGACAGAAAACGGGGAGCAGTAATAAATGGTCCATTCTCAGGTTAGCAGGCTGCTTAGTGGGGGTACTGCAAGGATCACTGCTGGGGCTCCAGCTGTGCACAATCTACGTCCATGATTTTGGTATGGGGTCCAAATATAATATTTCCAAGTTTGCTGCCGACACAAAACTAGGCGGGAATGTGAGTTGTGAGGAGGATGCAAAGAGGCTTCTTGGGATTTATGAAGGCTAAGTGAGTGGACAAGAACATGGCAGATGGAAAATAATGTGGAAAAATGTGAAGTTATCCACTTTGCAAGAAAAACAGAAGTGCAGAGTATTTCTTAAACGTTTCAGAGATCGGAAAGTGTTGATGTACAAAGGGACCTGGATGTCCTTGTTCATCGTCACTGAAAGCTAACATTTAGGTGCAGCAAGCAATTAGGAAGGCAAATGTTGGCCTTGATCGCAAGAGGATTGAAGTACAGGAGTAAAGATGCCTTGCTGCCGTTGTATAGACCCTTGGTGAGACCGCAGCTGGAGTATCGTGTGCAGTTTTGGCCCCCTTATCTAAGGGAGGATATACTATAGAGGGAGCGCAGTGAAGGGTCACCATTCCTGGGATGGCAGGATTGTCTTGGGAGGTGAGATGGAGGAGACTGGATCTGAATTCTGAAGACTGTCGAGAAATGAGAGGTGATCTCATTGAAATATACAAACTTCTTACACGGCTCAACAGAGTAGATGTCGGAGAGATGTTTCCCCTGACTGCGGATGCTCCAGAATCAGGGAACACTATCAGATTAAGAGGCAGGCCATTATATGAGATAAGGAGGAACTTCTTCACTCAGAGGGTAGTGAATCTCTGGAATTGCCTACCCTGAGGGCACTGGAGGCTCAATCATTGAATATGTTCGAGACGGAGCGCGATAGATTTCTAGATATTCAAAGGATGTGGGGATAGTGCAGGAAAATGGAGCAGGTTTTCAGCCATGATTTAGTTGAATGGTGGAGTAGGCCCAAAGCCCTAGTCGGCCCATGTCTGCTTTGATCCTTGGTTTAAACTTTGTCCAGCTGCTTACATAAGGGACTTAATTACTTGGGGAATAACTTGACTTCTGTTGTATCTTCCTGTGGAATTTCCCTCCTTTGTGCTGTGCTGCCAGCCTCACAGCCCCCTGAGAACTCTGCACTCCGCCAATCTTGACCTCTCGCACATTCCCAATTTCCATCGCTCCGCCATTGGTGGCTGTGCCTGCAGTTATCCGGGCCCACATCTCGAATATTCTTGCCCGAAACCTCTCCTCCCCTCTCTCCTCCTTTTAAGATGCCGCTTAAGACTTGCCTCTTTGATCAAGTGTCTAGTTCTCTGTTTGATAAGCTCTCCTGTGAAGCATCTTGGGATGTTTTGATGATGTCAAAGGCGCTGTCTGAAGGCCAGTTGTTGTTGCATGGTCTGATGCCTGCTCTCCGCATTCTGCCCGGTACATGGGCTACAAGGGACGGGCAAGACAGCCTGCCCGCCTCCTCGCCAGAGCTTAAGATACTGCACGCAGAGACCTCAACATTGTGAGCTCCACACCGAATCTTTGTTCAGGTTGGATGGAGCCAAATTGGAACCAATTATGGGTTTGAAGCCAACGTGAGCACATAATCTCGGTTGATGCTTCAGTGCAGTCACATTGCAATTCGAGGTGGTCACCTCTTAGTTGTGATGATACATTAAGCCTTGTTCTGCAGAAGATCCTACAGCACAATTCAGAGAAGACATTTTCTTCCTCAAAAGGCTGTGGATACTCGGGAGGTGGAAATTAGTGCCCAGGTCTCCGTGTGCTCAAGAAGACGTCTACGGCAAGATCGTTCCATAAATGAGATCTGGGAGTATCAAGGATTTCGGACAGGCTCGGTGTGGGAGTGTTGGACAAACAAAAAAAATTGAAACTGGGAATCTTAGGGGAACAGAAGGTTTGAGAGTTCGCAAGAGGCGTAGAAGGTAGGAGTTCCAATTTCCTCCCATAGTCCAAAGATGTGCAGGGTAGGTGGATTGGCCGTGCTAAATTGCCCCTTAGTGTCCAAAGATTGGGTGGGGTAATGGGGATGGGGTGGGGGAGTAGGCCCAGGGTCGGGTGCTCTTTCAGCCCGTCAGTGCAGACTCAGTGGGCCGAATGGTCTCCTTCTACACTCAGGGATTCGATGGCAAGTGTCAAATAGTCAAAGGTTAATATAAGAAATAGGGTTAAAAGTAAAAAGTTGGAGAAGGAGGGGCTACTGTGATGGGGAGAGAATGACAGGAAATTGACACAAAAAGTAGACAGTATGCAGAACCTTTCTTAGCTCGCATGGAGAAGTCATTAATTTTGATTACGTTGAACACCACAAGGATATAATCACTCCCAAGAACCATTAAGCACTGTGGGGCCCTTGGCTGACTCTCGTTCCCACGCCAAGGTGGTTGACTCTGAAAGGGCTTCGCAAGGCACCCCATTGTAACAAAACCAACCTGCCACCAAATTCCCAGGCAACCAAAGGCGGGTAATAAATGTCAGCCTCGCCAGAGACACCCTCACTCTGTGGATGAGTTTGTTTTAGAAAGATTACACCTGACAGATTCCTTCAGTAACTTGATCTATTTGCCCATTAGAACTGACGTTGGCACATTACTCATTACATCCAAGCGCGAATCAATTAAGAGGAAACAAATATAGAGATGTCTTTAACTGAATCAGTCTCCCCTATAATACACTTAGATTAACTGGACAGTAAACCTTTCTGCCTGTAAACCAGTTTACAGGTAGATATTAAAGCATTCAAACAATAGTCTTATGTTTAATTTGTACTCAGTAAGTGATGTCTTCATGTATTTTTGCAACTGTAAGTATAAGTGGGATCTCAGTAACATGAAACCACACGTTTTCAGTCAGCTAAACCTTAAACTGCGAGTTACATCTTTATTTTCATTTGCATAGTCGTGTTTCATTTTTCCATTCTTTAAGATACCCGGTTTCTCCGCTGTGTTTGTGTAATGCTCCGAGTGTTTGCGTACAAATCGATTGTCGTTGTTTTCCATGAATTACTGATTAGGTGATTCTGATTAGCACAGGGGTCCTTTTGGGAATTTATTGGGACGCTGCGCTGTAATAGTGACTGACACTTTATATTAGGCTGACCATCGCTTGTTAGACTCCAAGGCAGTGAAATCCAATTACACGTTTATGCTCGAACCTTCAAAAGAGAAAAATTCTCGAGTGTGGATCTGAATGCGAGACACAGTTCATTGCTATTTACTTTTCCAGTTTCAAACCTTTCCTACTTTACTCCCGGCCACGCGCACCCACGTGTTCTCACACGCCAGGCACGGTCGCACACGTGCACACGCAGGGGGCCGTTTTGAGCCCGTGTTAGACGTCGACATAAACGACGACATGAGCCCAAAATCTCGGGAAACGGGATTCTCTCCCGCGAGATCTTGGGCACGATCTATCAGCCTCGACGCGCTGGGCGAGAGACGAAGGGGCCGTGTAGATCGCCAGTGAGGCCGAAATCGGGAACCACGCCAGGCACCGATCGGTTTCTGGTCTAACCAGCCCGCTCCCGTTGGCGAGAAACTAATAATCATTAATTAAGTCCAAACTCCATCCCATTTAATGGGAAGGACCCCAAATCAAATGGCCTCCCATGATCTAACCAGCTCCCCAGTGAGAGGTGGCGCGGGTGCCGTTCAATAAACCTCTTTCAAAATGTGAAGCTAGCGGAATGGATGCTGTGGGGATCCGAGGAGGTGAGTGGCCATCTTCAAAATAGGGCAGTCAGCCCAGTGGCAACGGGGGGGGGGGGGGGGGGGGTGGTCTGGTGTCCACAGGCCCAGCATGCCACCTGCCCGGATCATGTATACCCATAACTGGGGGCACGTCCCGATGCTGTCTGCCCGCCCCAATTAATTGGATTTGGATTTAAATTTGTTTATTGTCACTTAAGGTAGTTTTCTGCGAGCAGCTCAAACAGGTCATTTAGTACATGAAAAGAAAATAAAATCAAAAGAAAATACATAATAGGGCAACACAAGGTCCACAATGTAACTACATAACACCAGCATCGGGTGAAGCATACAGGGTGTAGTGTTAATCAGGTCAGTCCGTAAGAGGGTCGTTTAGGAGTCTGGTGACAGTGGGGAAGAAGCTGTTTTTGAGTCTGTTCGTGCGTGTTCTCAGACTTTTGTATCTCCTGCCCGCTGGAAGAAGTTGGAAGAGTGAGTAAGCCGGGTGGGAGGGATCTTTGATTATGCTGCCCGCTTTCCCCAGGCAGCGGGAGGTGTAGATGGAGTCAATGGATGGGAAGCAGGTCCGTGTGATGGACTGGGCGGTGTTCAGGACTCTCTGAAGTTTCTTGCGGTCCTGTGATGCAGCCCGATAGGATGCTTTCTATGGTGCATCTGTAAAAGTTGGTAAGGGTTAATGTGGACATGCCGAATTTCCTTAGTTTCCTGAGGAAGTATAGGCGCTGTTGTGCTTTCTTGGTGGTAGCGTCGACGTGGGTGGACCAGGGTAGATTGTTGGTGAACACCTCTGTGACAGAGTCCGGTCCGCGGCAATATGGTGATGCTTACTTTAACCCCCACTGACCATGGCGGCTGCCGGTCGCACAGTTGAAGGCTGTTGCTAATGGGAAATTGGCAAGTCTAGTCATGTGAGCACTTCACAGCTCCCAAGTAGATCCCTGTGGGTACACGTGCCATGAAGCATCCCAGTCAGGCTCTGAGGCCTGGACACTGGCCCTGACCTCCGGAGGCATTGACACCACAGAGGCAGCAGCCAACATCAGAACAGCCAAGAGCTGGGCCTCAGCACTGGGGGCATCCCTGCGACCAGGGTGTGTGTGTGTGGACCGTGGAGGGGACCAGCACCCGGTCTAGGTCACGTTTCCAGTGGGTGTCTGGGGTACAGGGTCTGGGGTCCATTGCCCAGGGGCCTTGCTGTGGTCGGGGGTGCGTGTGTAGGGCGGGTTGGATGGCACCCTGAGGGATGGCAGGGTAGGTAAGGGTGGGGGAGAGGATCTGCGGGTCTGGGTGGAAGCCATAGCTGACTGTCGGTCTCTCACCCTCTCCAGTTCCTGACAGATATTACATTATGGATAATATCCTGGGTCCCGCGGAAGCTGCCCTCGTGTTGGCATTAGCAGACCTGGCAGCCAGACTCTGAGAAGGCGGTGGCAGAGACCTGAGATGGTGAACCACATGCAGGCCTCCACCCCTCACCCTGAGGACCCTTCCGCCCATCAGGCCAGGGAGGGACCCAGAGGGGAAGACCGGTGTCAGCGGTGCATCGGACTGCTTAAGATGCGGTTCCGCTGCCGCGACCACTCTGGCGGTGCAGTGCACCTCCCAGAGGACTGCCAGCTTTGTGGTGGTCTGCCGTGCCCTCCTCAGTCTGGCACAGCAGCGGGGCGACGAGGTGGAGGAGGAGGAACATGCGGCCAGCCCCAAGGAGGAGGAGGACGAGGAGGCCGTGGGGCCAAGGAAGGGCTGGAGGACGAGCCTGGGGAAGACACACAGGACCAGCCGGCGGACCAGGGTTCCTTATCTTCACCCGTATCTCGTGCACGTGGCTTTGTCTGTCATCGCATATCCCCTCCCCCCATTCCACCCACAACCGTGCATCCCACCCCCTCCTCCCATTGCCCTGTTCCACCCTCCCAGGGTGATGGAACTGTGTCAGCACTGTCAGTGAGTAGTCACTGACAAAGGCAGGAGGGTGATAATAACTCGCCGCGGGCTCAGCTCTGTTGCTTCTCAATCTATGCCATAGCCGTTTAACTGTAGAGTGCGCAGTCACCATCAGCTGCACGAGGTGTGCCTTGGGGGTGCCGGGGGAGGGGGGTGCAGCTGGGTGGAGGGTGGGCGTCCAGGCCAGTCCACAGTGGAGAATAACGTGGCGGAGGCTTCACCTGTCTTGGGTGTAAGGTGTTTTAGTGGTATACAAATACAATAGTTAAAAAAAAAATTTAGAG
Source organism: Scyliorhinus torazame (assembly GCF_047496885.1). Classification (NCBI taxonomy): domain Eukaryota; kingdom Metazoa; phylum Chordata; class Chondrichthyes; order Carcharhiniformes; family Scyliorhinidae; genus Scyliorhinus; species Scyliorhinus torazame. The sequence continues at coordinate 187,925,559 of NC_092722.1, forward strand.
TACCCAATTCATTTTCTTTTCAATTAAGGGGCAATTTAGCGTGGCCAATCCACCTACCCTGCACATCCTTGGGTTGTGGGGGCGAAACCCACGCAGACACGGGGAGAATGTGCAAATACAATAGTGGCCCCAATTGTCCCGAGCTATTGGGTGGCACGGTAGCACAGTGGTTAGCACTGTTGCTTCACAGCGCCAGGGTCCCAAGTTCGATTCCCGGCTTGGGTCGCTGTCTATGCGGAGTCTGCACGTTCTCCCCGTGTGTGCGCGGGTTTCCTCCGGGTGCTCCGGTTTCCTCCCACAAATCCCGAAAGACGTGCTGTTAGGAGAATTGGGGCATTCTGAATTCTCCCTCCGTGTACCCGAACAGGTGCCGGAATGCGTCGACTAGGGGCTTTTCACAGTAACTTAATTGCAGTGTTAATGTAAGCCTGCCTGTGACATTAAAAAAGGTTATTATTATTAGCTTCGACATGGTGCGGACCCCCCCCCCCCCCCCCCCACCCCGCCCAACAATCCCTAGTTCTGATGATGCCGCCCCTCCCCCCCGCCACCCCTCCCCCCCACCACCCAGAGTGACCTTTCAGTGATCCTCTATCTGCTGAGCCCTCCATGCTCTACTGCTAGATCTAGGTGTGCCCCAGGATACATGTCAGAGGTGGATGCTGCCTGTGGCCTTTGATCACCCTGGTGGGTGTCCTCTGGAGGGCTTGGGGCCGGAGGGCCACTGCTAACTTGGCCACGGCACATGCCTTGCGTTGCCACTCTGTTCCGAGTTGCGCCGTTATCAGGGGGGGATGTGGACTCGGGACAGCTAGCGACCACCGTCGTCACCCCATAGGGAGGCTCCGGGTTGGCCTCCAGCACTCCCTCCTCCCCGATCGGTGCCCGTAGGGCCCTTAGGGTCACCATGGGATGGAGGGACAGCTGACCTGTGATCCGGCTGCCCCTGCGATGGCGCCTAGCTAAATCCGAGCTGGGTCATTGAGGAGAGAAATTAAGAAAAATATCTTCAGGTAAAGGATGACGGAAGTCTGGAATTCTCTGCCACTGTGAGCAGTCGATGCTGCCTCAATTAATCATTTTAAGTCTGGGAGAAATGGGAAAGGTTATTATGGGATATGGAGCCAAGGGGGTGGATGGAGTTGGGATACAGAGCAACCAAGATCTCATTGGATGGTGGAAAAGGCTCAAGCAGTTGAATAGGGCAGCACGGTAGCATTGTGGATAGCACAATTGCTTCACAGCTCCAGGGTCCCAGGTTCGATTCCGGCTTGGGTCACTGTCTGTACGGAGTCTGCACATCCTCCCCGTGTCTGCGTGGGTTTCCTCCGGGTGCTCCGGTTTCCTCCCACAGTCCAAAGATGTGCAGGTTAGGTGGATTGGCCATGATAAATTGCCCTTAGTGTCCAAAGTTGCCCTTAGTGTTGGGTGGGGTTACTGGGTTGTGGGGATGGGGTGGAGGTGTATACCTTGGGTAGGGTGCTCTTTCCAAGAGCTGGTGCAGACTCGATGGGCCGAATGGCCTCCTTCTGCACTGTAAATTCTATGAATAGCTTCCTCCAGCTATCTCGTTCTTGGGCCTCATCATTCCTCTAACGCCTAATGTTAACGTGCCACATCAAAGGTTATTGCGGAAAATAAAAGCTCATGGTGAAGGGGGCAGCTTCATACTGGCAGAAACCAGAGTATGTATAAATGGGCCTTTTTCTGACTGGCAGGGTGTGATGAGTGGATTCTCTCAGGGGTCCGTGTTGAGCCTCGACTTTTTACCATTTATCAGTGACTTACATGAGGGGAGTGAAGGAATGGTGGCTAAATTTGCAGATGACATGAAGAAAAGTAGGAAAGTATGTTGTGAAGAAGACTTCAGGGGCGGGAGTCTCCATCCCGCCAGACCCGTTTTCCGGCACGGCACCCCCCTGCCGGCAGTGGGATCCTCCATCCTGGCTGCCGGCCAATGGCCGATTGTGACCAGCCCCCACACTGTCGGGGAATCCATGGGCGTGAGCACGGTGCCGGCGAAGGGGATGATCCCGCCCAAGGTATTTCCAGACGGATATAGATAGGGAGTGGGCAAAAAACCTGGCAGATGGAGTATAATGTGAAGTTATTCACTTTAGCAGGAAGAATAAAAAAGCAGAGTATTACTTAAATGGAGAACAACTGCGGCATTCAGGAGTGGAGAGGGGTCTAGGTGTTCTGGTGCTTGAGTCACAAAATGTTAGTCTGCAGGTACAGTAAGTGATTAACACCTCGAACACGGATGTAAGGCAGGATGTAAATGTGCTGGTGACAGATCGGAAGATGTTTACTAGATCGATACCTGGAATTGATACCTTATGAGGAAGGTCTGGAGAGACTGGGCTTGTTTCTACTGTAGTTTAGAACAATGAGGGGGTGACTTGATTGAAGTTTATAAGATCCTGAGTGGTCTTGATAAGGTGGCTGTGGAAAGGATGTTTCCTCTTGTGGGTGAGTCCTGGACTAGGGGGCACAGTTTTAAAATTAGGGATGGCCCTTTAGGACAGAGACGAGGAGAATGTTTCTCTGAAGAGGGCTGTGTACTTTAGGCATCTCTGCCTCGGAAAGGGGGGGGGGGGGGGGAGGCGGGGTCACTGAACATTTTTAAGGCAGAGGGAAACAGCCAATGGTGGGTCGTCTCCTGCGATACACATGCTCCGGGGAGGCTAGAGGACCTTGATATTGGGTTCCAGCACGCAGCCATCTTTCTGTGCCTTAATTTATGGATCTTGACGTCATGTCACCCTTGGGCGTTCTGGAAACATAAAATCTTACCACAGGGTCGGAGACTGAGCCATTCTCCCTGTGCTGGGTCACTGAGGGAGCTAGCCAATCAATCCCAGTCTCCTGCTCCTGCCATCAGTCCCTCGAATATTTTCCTTTCTAACTGCAGTTAAAATGAAATGAATGAAAATCGCTTATTGTCACAAGTAGGCTTCAAATGAAGTTACTGTGAAAAGCCCCTAGTCGCCACATTCCGGCGCCTGTTCAGGGAGGCTGGTACGGGAATTGAACCGTGCTGCTGGCCTGCCTTGGTCTGCTTTCAAAGCCAGCTCTTTAGCCCTGAGCTAAGCCAGCCCCAGTTGTTTTCCTCGCTGGCTGCCCCTCCACATCCGTGAAATGTGCCAAGCAGGTTAATCCCCTCTGGACTATTTACAGCAAGCTGATTCACATGTCAAACCCTCTCTTCTATTTTACTGTTCACTGAGTCACTAAAATAGAGGGGCTGCAACCACCCCCAGTCTTGGCTACTCCCACTTAATTCTGTGTCTTACCAGTGCAATTATTCAGGCTCTGGTGGGTCTCAGTGAAATTTTAGCAGCAAAGAAAATGCTTTGAACTTGTTGCAAGGTTCCGCGAAGGAAAAGGTGACGTTGGGAAATGAGCAAGAGGCCAATATCAATACAACCAATTATACATCACCTCTGAATTTGAGAGAGATATAACAGGGGGAGAGGTGGGGGGGAGAGACTATTCTACACACTTGTCCAAACCCAATATTACGCTCTTGTTTTCTGGCGCTACCCCCACGCTGCCTGCTCTTTGCCCAACATGCAATGGCGTTTCACACGTGGGGTGTTCTTTGTGTTGGGGTAGTATTCACAAAGACCAGAAAATAGCTTGAACTTGAACAAAGCTATCAATTTATTATAATAATAATAATAATCTTTAGTGTCACAAGTAGGCTTACATTAGCACTACAATGAAGTTACTGTGGAAAGCCCCTAGTCACCACACTCCGGCACCTGTTCGGGTACACAGAGGGAGAATTCAGAATGTCCAATCCACCTAACAAGCACGTCTTTCGAAACTTGTGGGAGGAAACCGGAGCACCCGGAGGAAACCCACGCAGACACGGGGAGAAAGTGCAGACTGTGCACAGACAGTGACCCAAGCCGGGAATCAAATCTGGGACCTTGGCGCTGTGAGGGCATAGTGCTAACCACTGTGCTACCGTGCTGCCCAGATTAACACTACTAACTTGGATTCGACATGTACTTCTAAAGAATACACAATTGATTATTAACATTTATACTACAATCACCTACAACTAATCTTAATACCGATATAAACTATGATCTGCTCTCACTCACATTATTTGTACTTCTAACTCTTTCTAGCTAACGCCTGTACATACTCTCCCACACGGCTTAGCATCAATGCCTTATATACCTGTAACTGTAACTCCCTCTAGTAGCTACTCTAGACACTTCATTAACCCTTGCAGTCCTTACAGTTATGATAATACCACAACATGGTTTGCCGGCAATTCGCCAGGGAACCTGCTGGCCAATGGTGGGCCTCTTTTGCCACCAGAAAGCCTGCCGCGAGACGCCCAGAAAGCCCTGACCACTGTTTTGCTTTATTCTCAAATAGGATGTAGGCATCACTCGTAAGGCCAGCATATGTTGTCCACCTGCGATTGCCCTTGAGGCCAGCTATGAGTCAACCACATTGCTCTGGGTCCTTGGAGAGGTTTGTCGGGATTATGCCGGGATGAGGGCATCCTGGGAAGGGATTGGAGTTGCTGTGATTTACCTCCTTCACGCGGAGATGGCTAAGGGGAGGCACAACTGAGGTGTTCAAAATGATGAGGGAATTTGATCGAGCAGTAGATTATGATTCTGTTTCCTTTGGCAAGTGAGTCAGTGACAAAGATTTAAAATGATTGGCAAAGGATTATGAGCAGAAATCAGGAGACGTGACTTCACATAGAGGGCTTCTAATAGAGGTAACATTTTCCTTTAATGGGTTTATGGGATGTGGACGTTGCTGATTGGGCCAGCATTTATTTCCCATCCATAATAGCCCTTGAGAAGCTGGTGGTGAGCTGCCTTTTATAAGATCTTAAGATATAGGAGCAGAATTAGGCCACTCGGCCCATCGAGTCTGCTCCACCATCCAATCATGGCTAATATTTTTCTCATCCCCATTAGAACATAGAACGATACAGCGCAGTACAGGCCCTTCAGCCCACGATGTTGCACCGAAACAAAAGCCATCTAACCTACACTATGCCATTATCATCCATATGCTTATCCAATAAACTTTTAAATGCCCTCAATGTTGGCGAGTTCGCTACTGTTGCAGGTAGGGCATTCCACGGCCTCGCCACTCTTTGCATAAAGAACCTACCTCTGACCTCTGTCCTATATCTATTACCCCTCAGTTTAAAGCTATGTCCCCTCGTGCCAGCCATTTCCATCCGCGGGAGAAGGCTCTCACTGTCCACCCTATCTAACTCCCTGATCATTTTGTATGCCTCTATTAAGTCTCCTCTTAACCTTCTTCTCTCCAACGAAAACAACCTCAAGTCCATCAGCCTTTCCTCATAAGATTTTCCCTCCATACCAGGCAACATCCTGGTAAATCTCCTCTGCACCCGCTCCAAAGCCTCCACGTCCTTCCTATAATGCGGTGACCAGAACTGTACGCAATACTCCTGCCATCTCCCCATAACCCCTGATCCCCTTATTAATCAAGAACCTATCTATTTCAGCCTTAAAGACACTCAGTGAATTGGCCTCCACAGCCTTCTGCGGCAAAGAGTTCCACAGATTCACCACCCTCTGGATGAAGAAGTTCCTCCTCAACCCTGTTTTAAAGGATCGTCCCTTTAGTCTGAGATGGTGTCCTCTGGTTCTAGTTTTTCTTACAAGTGGAAACATCCACTCCACGTCCACTCTATCCAGACCTCGCAGTATCCTGTAAGTTCTAATAAGATCACCCCTCATCCTTCTAAACTCCAACGAGTACAGACCCAGAGGCTTCAACCGTTCCTCATACGACAAATTCTTCATTCCCTTTTGAACTGCTGTTCATGTGGTGTAGGTACTGAAGTGTTGGGTACTCTGAGATACAGACGAACCAACACGGTTGCGATTGGTACAATGCAGTTTTATTTCTTTTAACTATTTATATAACAAACTCTGGTACTCAGCACATGGTGACTGAGTGTCTGGCATGTAGGTCCTTGCCCTGAGCCGTCTCCTGCTGGACCGCCCAGGAAGTGTCGTGTTCCTTGTTTTGTACTATGTATGCTCTTGTCTGTGATTGGCTGTCATGTTGTGTGTGCTAATTGGTCCGTTGATCTGTCCATCACTATGTATGTGTGTATGTGCTGTGATGTTCACTTGAATATCATGACAGGTACGCCTGCAGTGCTCTTGGGGAGGGAGTTCCACGGTTTTGACCCAGCGATAGTGAATGAATGGCGATATACTTGCAAGTCAAGGTGACGAGTGGCTTGTCGGGGATCTGAAAGTGGTGGTGTTCCCAAGTATCTGCTGCCCTTGACCTTCTAGGTGGGAGAGGTTGTGGGTTTGCAAGGTGCTGTTAAAGGAGCCTCAGTGATTAATAAAGGGAGTCTTTGTTCATACGAGGATCAGGGGTTATGGGGAGAAGGCAGAAGAATAGGGATGAGGGACATATCAGCCATGATTGAATGGTGAGCAAGCTTTGGGAGGGGGAGGGTCAGGAGGTGAGTTACTCTGCACCGGATTCCCAGTCTCTGACCTGCTCTTGTAGCCACAGTATTTATATGGCTGGGTCCAGTTCAGTCTTTGGTCAGTGAAAGGGCCGTGCAATCGGATTGAAGAGAAACTTTAAAAGGCAATTGGTCTTGTACTGAAGAGGATCAGTTTGGAGGTTTATTGGAGGAAAAAGCTGGATTTTCGGTCGAAAATTCCCAGCTCTTTCAAAGAGATGGCACAGGTGTTCTAGAACCAGAAAGTTGCATTTATGCAGCATCTTTAATAGAGTGGCACTCTGCGGGAGAATTACCGAACAGAATTTCACATTGAGCCAGACTGAAGGGGCTGGATTCTCCGCAGCCAGGCGTCGGAATAGTTTGGCGCGGGGGCGGAGAATCAGTTTTCGCGACGGAATCGGGCCAGGCGCCGTTCCGGCGATTCTCCGGGCTCCGAATATCCGCACGTTCACGGATTACGCTGGGGGGGGGGCATTGCCAGAGACCCACCCAGCGAACCCCCGACCAGCCGGGTTCCCGACGGCGTGGAACTAACATGCCGTGGCCGGTCGGGACTCTCGCGTGGCGGCTGCGGACTTGGTGCGTGGCCGTCCTGGTGGGGACGCGGGGGGATCGGGCACCGGGGGGGGGGGGGGGGGGGGGGGGGGGGAGAGATCGGGCCGGAAGGATCCTCGGGGGCGCGGCCGATCGGGGGGAGTGGGGGGACCTACTTCTTCCAGATGCCTCCGTGGTCCGTGTCCGCCATGTGCTCGCCGTGGCCGCTAGAGGTCACCGCCATGCGCGGACTCTGAACCGGAAGTGCGGGGGGGGCCATATCCGCAGCTGCGTGAAGCACTCTGGGTCCCTGCCAGCCCCCTGCAGGTAAGTGAGTCAGGTTGGGTGCAACGCCTGTGTTTTCAAGCCGGCGTGGGAACATAGCCCCATTTTGGGAGCACCCAGCCCAAGATGTTGGGTCAGATGAATGAAATCTCAATGAGCATCTGAAAAGAGAAAAGAGAGGCAGGGTGGCAGAGAGAGGGTTAACAAGGGAAATGGTCGCTGAAGGCCATTGGTCGAGTGATTAAAATCAAGATGCTCGAGGGAACAGAACTGGAGATGTGCAGAGATCGGAGTGTTGTTGGTCTGGGGAAGATTGGAGAGATGAAATGATGAAGTAAATTGGAAACAATGCTGCAGATTTTAAACTCGAGGCGTCGCTCATCTGGGGGGGCCAATGTCAGCACATTTGTGTCAGGACAAATGTCAGTGCTGCAAGATTCTATCCAATTATCTGTTCCGTTGATGGCCCTTAGCAGCTCCAATGTCAGTGGTTTGGTGCTTAATGGCCGTTTTTCATCTGATTACAATTGGCAAGATTATTAAATAAAAGCTTGGTATCATCTGCTTATTCATTGATTTGTGTTCATTGAATGAAGTAGTTTGCATGATGGGTTTCAACCCTTCATTGAAGTTCACATAGAATCCTAGAATCTACAGTGCAGAAGGAGGCCATTCGGCCCATAAGAGCACCCTACTTAAGCCAGCACCTCCACCCGACCCCCATAACCCCACCTAACCTTTTGACACTAAGGGGCAATTTAGCGCGGCCAATCCACCTAACCTGCACACCTTTGGACTGTGGGAGGAAACCGGAGCACCCGGAGGAAACCCACGCACACACGGGGCGAACGTGCAGACTCCGCACAGGCAGTGACCCAGGCCGGGAATCGAACCTGGGACCCTGGAGCTGTGAGGCAGCAGTGCTAACCACTGTGCCACCATGCCACTCTAATCATAATTTGAAGAAAAATGGTATCAATGGAACTGGCTCTTGAGCAGAATCTTTTCAGTAAAGCGAGAGACCATCATCTCAAGCCAGTAACTGGGTCGTTCATGACAAACCCATACCCAGAATCCTTAGTTACAGGGTGAGCAAGATGGTATTTTCCGCTTTTCATTGTCCCTTTCCTCACTCCCTCCTTTCATGTTTTGAAAACATTCACTCCTTCCTTTGACGAAGTTACTCAGTTGCTCATCATGGTGCAGGGTGAACATCAGCTGGCTATTGAACTACACGGTGCATTATTAGACCTGAGCTGGACTTCCGGGTGCGGCTATGCAGAGCTAGGTCGCATATTCGGCAGCTCCCGCTTGGAACGGACTTTTGGGCTCGTTACAGGGCCCCCACGGCATTTGTTTGACATGTCCCGGTGTGGGAAGAAGGCTGCAACATTCCCCCGACAGTGTCCCCCAGGAAGGGTATGTCTCTGGGTTGCCAGACACGGCAGAAACAGTAAAAGATTTGGCTGCAACTGCAGGATAAACAGGGCCTCTTCCAGCATGCAGGCAGGGGAAGGGCAAGCTTAAAGCTGCAAGCTGACCTGAGGGCCTGTATCAAAGGTGAATTCTAGCAGCAGAGGGAACAACTGTGAAAAGACCTCATCAAGGCCACTGAAGGGACTTCCGGTTGCGGTGATGCCTAGCTAGCCGCACGCTTCGGCGGCTCCAGCTCCGACGGACCTTCGGGCTCTTTTAAGAGCCCCAACGGGGAATTTTTCGACGACGCAACCCGGTGTGGGGTGTGTGAGAAGGGAGTCCCCCCCAAACGAAGGAGGAAAAAAACGGCGGCGGCGGCTGCAGCGCGAGGAATCGTCGACCAAAGGGTCAGAAAGAGAGAAGTACAAGATGGCGGCGGAGAAAGCGCAGGCGACATGGGGGCCTGAGCAGGATGAAATTGTGAGACGGTGCGTGGAGCTGCTGAAGAGGGAGGTGCTGACCCGTTGCTACAGGCAATTGAGGGGCTCAAGGAGACATTAAAGACCCAGGAGACAGAGCTTCGCGTGGTGGAGCAGAAGGTGACAGATATTGAGGACGAGATCCTGGGCCTGGCGGTTAAGACACAGACGCACGAGGCACTTCATAAAAAGTGTACTGAAAGGATCGAAGCCCTAGAAAATGGAGCGCGAAGGAAGAACCTTCGGATACTGGGTCTCCCTGAGGGTGTGGAAGGAGTGGACTGTGGAGCGTACGCAAGTACGATGCTGAGCTCACTGATGGGTGCTGAGGCCCCTCCGGGCCCCTTGGAGGTGGAGTGGGCAAATCGGATTCCGGCGAGAAGACCAAAAGCAGGAGAACCACCCAGGGCGATAATCGTGCGATTTTACCGCCTTAAGGATAGAGAAGAGGTCCTGAGATGGGCTAAAAAGGTGCGGAGTAGCAGATGGGAGAATGCAGTGGTACGGGTATACCAGGATTGGAGTGCGGAGGTGGCGAGAAGGAGGGCGAGCTTCAACCGAGCCAAAGAGGTGTTGCATAAAAGGAAGGTGAAGTTCGGGATGCTGCAGCCGGCAAGACTATGGGTCACGTATCAGGAGAGACACCATTATTTTGAGACGGCGGAGGAAGCATGGACCTTCGTCAAAGAAGAGAAATTGGATCGGAACTGAGGGACTGATGCTGCAGGAAATGTTATTGTTAATGTTATGGTTGAAGTTAATTGAGAAGTAAATTGGGAAGGGGGGAGACATTGGGGAAATGTGGGCGCCGGTGAGGGGGGAAAGACGGGACATAGTTGGAGAATGGGGAAGGGGAGGGGGAGGGGAAAGGGAGCTGCGCCATAAGAGGCGGGTCAGGTAAAGGGATGTTCCCGCGCCAGAAAGAATAAGGCGGGAAGACAGGCGCAAGGCGGATGGGAGTTCCCCACACGGGGGGGTCGAGGAGTGAGCAGGAGTAGCCGGGGTCAGTTGAAGTCAGCTGACTTACGGAAGTAATATGGGGGGAGCAATCATGCTAGAAAGAGATCTAGCAGGGAGGGGGGGAGGGAGGGGGAGGGTGGGGGGGGACAACTGGGTTGCTGCTGCGGAAATCCAAAAGGAAATGGCTAAAGAGTGGGTGGGCGGGGATGGTGTGCGACGCTGGGGGAGCGAGCGGGAGCGCGGAGGCGGGATATGGGACTGGCCTAGAGAAGGTAATGGCTAGTCGACACGGGAGGGGGGCAGGTAGCCCCCTAGTGAGGCTGATCACGTGGAACGTGAGAGGCCTGAATGGACCGATAAAAAGGGCCCGAGTGCTCGCGCATTTGAAAGGACTAAGGGCAGACGTGGTTATGCTCCAAGAGACGCACCTAAAGGTGGCAGACCAAGTTAGGCTAAGGAAAGGATGGGTGGGACAGGTGTTCCACTCAGGACTGGACGCAAAGAATAGAGGGGTGGCCATTTTGGTGGGGAAACGGGTAGCATTTGAAGCAAAGAACATCGTAGCAGATAGCGGAGGTAGATATGTAATGGTGAGTGGCAGGCTGGAGGGAATGGAGGTCGTGTTGGTTAATGTGTATGCCCCAAACTGGGACGATGCGGGATTTATGAGATGGATGCTGGGGCGTATACCGGACCTGGAGGTAGGAAACTTGATTTTAGGAGGGGCTTTAATACGGTGCTGGACCCGGGGCTAGATAGATCCAGCTCAAGGACCGGAAGAAGGCCGGCAGCGGCCAAGGTACTTAAGGGGTTTATGGACCAAATGGGGGGAGTGGATCCATGGCGATTTCTTAGACCTAGGGCTAGGGAGTTTTCCTTCTTCTCCCATGTCCATAAAGTGTACTCCCGGATAGATTTTTTTGTTTTGGGAAGGTCGTTGAACTCTAGGGTGGAAGAAGCTGAGTACTCAGCCATAGCGGTTTCGGATCATGCCCCACATTGGGTGGACCTGGAATTAGGAGAGGAAAGGGAGCAGAGAACACTCTGGCGATTAGATGTGGGACTGATGGCGGATGAGGGAGTGTGTGCAAGAGTGCGGGGGTGTATTGAGAGATACCTGGAGGTCAATGACGACGGGGAGGTCCCTGTGGGAGTGGTATGGGAAGCACTAAAAGCGGTGGTCAGAGGAGAGCTGATCTCCATTGGGGCCCACAAAAGGAAAATAGAGGCCAAGGAAAGGAAAAGATTACTGGGGGAGATTTTAAGGGTGGATAGGGAATTTGCAGAGACCCCGGAGGAGGAATTGTACAGGGAGAGGAGACGACTCCAGACGGAATTTGACCTTCTGACCACCAGAAAGGCGGAGGTACTGTGGAGGAAGGCACAGGGGAGGAGGTATGAATATGGGGAAAAGGCTAGTCGCCTGTTGGCTCATCAATTGCGAAAGAGGGCAGCAGCGAGGGAGATAGGAGGAATTAGAGACGAAAGGGGAGACACGGTGCGAAGGGCAGGAAAGATAAATGAGGTGTTCAAGACCTTCTATGAGGAACTGTATAGGTCTCAACCCCCAGAGGGAGAGGAGGGGATGCGGCAGTTCCTGGACCAATTGAGGTTCCCGAAAGTGGAGGAGCGGGGGGTGGTAGGCCTGGGGGCACCGATTGGGGTGGACGAGGTTATTAAGGGACTGGGAAGCATGCAAGCAGGGAAGGCCCCAGGACCAGACGGGTTCCCGGTGGAGTATTACAGAAAATATGTGGACTTGTTGGCCCCGTTGATGGTGAGGACGTTCAATGAGGCCAGGGAAGGGGGGACTCTACCCCCGACGATGTCGGAGGCGACGATATCGTTAATTTTGAAGAGGGATAAAGATCCGTTGCAGTGCGGGTCCTATAGACCCATTTCATTATTGAACGTGGACGCCAAATTGTTGGCAAAGGTACTGGCATCGAGGATAGAGGACTGTGTCCCGGGGGTGGTGACAGGGTTCGTAAAAGGGAGACAACTGAATGTTAACGTGCAACGACTATTAGGGGTGATAATGATGCCCCCAGTGGAGGGGGAGGCAGAGATAGTGGCAGCAATGGACGCAGAGAAGGCATTTGATAGGGTGGAGTGGGAGTATTTATGGGAAGTATTAAGGAGGTTTGGGTTTGGAACGGATTTATTAGCTGGGTTAGACTTCTTTATGGGGCTCCAACGGCAAGCGTAGTTACAGGTCGACACAGATCGGAGTATTTCCGACTATATAGGGGAACAAGACAGGGATGCCCGCTGTCTCCATTGTTGTTCGCGTTGGCAATTGAACCTCTGGCCATGGCGTTGAGAGACTCCAGGAAATGGAGAGGGGTGATTAGAGGGGGAGAAGAACACCGAGTCTCGTTATACGCGGATGACCTATTGTTATACGTGTGGGGATGATAGAGGTTATGCGAATTTTGAGTGGGTTCGGGGATTTCTCGGGGTATAGGCTAAACATGGGGAAGAGTGAATTATTTGTGATACATCCAGGGGACCAGAGTAGAGAGATAGAAGGCTTGCCTCTAAGGAAAGTGGAAAGAAACTTCCGATACCTGGGGATTCAGATCGCTAGGAGCTGGGGAACCTTGCACAGACTTAATCTGACACGGTTGGTGGAACAAATGGAGGAGGACTTCAAGAGGTGGGACATGCAGCCTCTATCGCTGGCGGGCAGGGTGCAAGCAATTAAGATGATGGTCCTCCCGAGGTTCTTATTTGTATTTCAATGTCTCCCTATACTAATCACCAAGACCTTTTTTAATAAAATAGACAGGAGCATCACGAGCTTCGTGTGGGCAGGGAAAGTTCCGAGAGTAAGGAGGGGGTTCCTTCAGCGTAGTAGGGACAGAGGAGGATTGGCACTACCGAACCTGGGCGATTACTATTGGGCCGCCAATGTGGCAATGATACGTAAATGGATGATGGAGGGTGAGGGAGCGGCGTGGAAAAGACTGGAGAGAAAGTCCTGTAAAGGGACGAGTTTAGAGGCGCTGGTGACGGCGCCGCTACCGATCTCACCTAAAAAGTTTACCACGAACCCGGTGGTGGCGGCAACATTGAATATCTGGGGACAGTGGAGGCGACAGAGAGGGGTGCGGGGAGCCCTGGTGGGGTCCCCAATCAGGAACAACCATAGGTTCGCCCCAGGAAGAATGGATGGAGGATTTCAGAGCTGGTACCAGTTGGGAATTAGGAAGGTGGGAGATTTATTTATAGATGGGACTTTTGCGAGCTTGGGAGCATTGGAGGAAAAGTATAAGTTGCCCCGGGGAAATTTCTTGAGATATATGCAGGTGAGGGCGTTTACTAGACAACAGGTGAGGGAATTTCCGTTGCTCCCGACACAGGGGATACAGGACAGGGTGCTTTCAGGGGTGTGGGTCGGAGAGGGCAAGGTGTCAGAGATTTACCGAGAGATGAGGGAAGAGGGGGAGGAGTCGGTGGGCGAACTAAAAGGAAAGTGGGAAGAAGAACTAGGGGAGGAGATAGAGGAGGGTATGTGGGCTGATGCCCTAAGCAGGGTAAATTCCTCTTCCTCATGCGCCAGGCTTAGCCTGATTCAATTTAAGGTGCTACATAGAGCACACATAACGGGAGCAAGATTGAGCAGGTTATTTGGAGTGGAGGACAAATGTGGGAGGTGTGGCAGGAGCCCGGCAAACCACGCACATATGTTTTGGGCGTGCCCGGCACTGGAAGGGTATTGGAAGGGAGTGACGGGAGTGATTTCGCGGGTGGTGAAGGCCCGGGTCAAACCAGGCTGGGGGTTAGCTCTATTTGGAGTTGCGGAAGAGCCGGGAGTGCAGGAGGCGAAAGAGGCCGACGTTGTGGCCTTTGCGTCCCTAGTAGCCCAGCGCAGGATCCTACTCATGTGGAAGGAGGAGAAACCCCCCGGACTGGAGGCCTGGGTAAATGATATGGCGGGGTTCATTAAACTGGAGCAGATAAAGTTTGCCCTGAGAGGATCGGCTCAAGGGTTCACCAGGCGGTGGCAGCCATTTCTCGACTACCTAGGGGAACGTTAGAGGGAAGACAGATGACCAGCAGCAGCAACCCAGGGGGAGGGGGGGGGGGGGTTAGTTTAGTTTAGGTCAAAGATAAAGGGGTTTTGTTACTTGTGTATTGTTAAAAATTTCTGTATTGTTATTGTTGTGTTTGCTTTGTAAGAGGGGAAAAATTGTTTGGGAAAAAAATTTCAATAAAACATATTTAAAAAAAAAAAATTAGACCTGAGCTGGATCCCCTTGATGTCGAGTGGCTATGCTTGCGCAATGCATTGGGGAGGCCATGGCATAGGGACCCAGCAGCAACCCAGAGACCAAGCGTAATGTTCTGGGGGCCAGTGGGGTCACTGGGCAGCCATTGGGTGTGGGTGAGAACACCAGCTGTTACTCCCCACCCTTCCGAGGCCCCACCACTGCCTGACTGAGTTTGGCTAAGGGGTTCGGGATTGAACCTCAGCCGGTCCTGGGCACCGGGGCCTGCTCCCCTCACTGTTCCCCGTTTCCTCCTGAGCAGAATGCAATGCCCACTGGGGAATGTTATTAATGACTGTTGCTGCAGCCCAGCCCTTGCTACTTTTTATAAAGAACATTTCAAGCTGGTAATTGCATTCAGGCGCTCACAGTTGGGTCAGTTAATTATGTGTTGCTGAGCCAAGGTGACCATTTGTCGGAGGACTTGATTGGGAAGCTGCGTTCAGGAGAGATCATTCAAACACACAGCCCAGTGTAAAGAAGAAGAAAAGGCACTGGAGTCGGCACAATCTGCAAACACCCCCGCCAAGAACTAGTTACGCTTCGAAAACACAAGAGACAAACTCACAGCACAGCTTAGCCAACTGCTCCGTCAGATGCGATTTTAAAATCGCATTAAAGACTGGCTTTTGGAGACTGGGTTGGTTGCATATTCATAAGAAAAAGTGCAGATCTCAACACAAAACAATACCGACCCGGCTTGGCGCTTGAGTGCTTTTGGCAACTTGCTTTCATCCAGTTGTCCCTGTTCACGACCTATTCAGTGTTGGCTTCCAGCGTTTAACGTCGAACGTCAAGACGGGTGACCTTTGAACCGGCTCGTCCGGCGCCACATGAATGCAAAGTCTGGTTGGCGCTGCCCGTCTCCTGCGCAGCGGGAATATTTTCAATTATCGCTCTCTGCTTTTTATCCTTTCCTGCCTGCGGAATGCAGCCTGTCGGTGGGGGTTTAGACAGGGGCAACCTTTGGGCGGGGGGGGGGCTAACTTTTGGCTTCATCGGTTACCGTTGCACGTTTCTATGCAGGTGTGCGAGATGTGCGAGGCAGGTATTTTACGCAGAGTGGAGCGTGTTGCCAGGGGAGGTTGTGGAAGCAGATACATTAACAACATTCAAAAGGCATCTCGATGAATACGTGGATAGGATGAGTATAGAGGGATACAGCACTAGGAAGTGCTGAGGGTTTTGGCAAAAGGTGGTATCATGACCGGTACGGGCTTGGAGGGCCGAAGGGCCTGTTCCTGTGCTGTACTGTTCTTTGTTCTTTGATTTCCATGACCAATTTAGCAGCATGATCAGATGGAGCAGTTGCGATGTCAGGATTATGCAGTTTCTATGAGGAAAACCATGATTGAACAGGAGCGTTGTAAAGATATCATGACCCAGTTAGTCGTGTGTGAGAGTGTTTAACACGACTGATGTACAGAATGTGTCAGTTTAAATTTCATTCAACAGACAAGGTGGTGCGTCCAGACGGGAGATAGTAAAATGATTCATGATTTGATTTGGCATTGCTCCTCTCTCTCTCTCTCTCTCTCTATCTCCCTTCTTTCTTCCCACCCAGCACATCTCCACAATGACTGCACACGAGCAAGAGGTTTGTGTGATAATGCTCGTGGAAAAGCAGGTTTGGTATTTTTGGAGGAGGTTTGAAAAATCGATATTTGACAGTTGCTTGCTAGTGCAGAACTTCAATATTGCTGAGGATTCAATTTCCCCCTGAATCTTTTGACATTGTGTTCATCGGGACAAATACAAGAATGCCAAATTTCAAGCAATCACAACAATTTATACTGCAGGAGAAATGGGGTGCTGATTGGTTGCCAAGTAAACTTTGATTGGCTAAGGTGTTGCCATGATGAAAACAGCGGGGGACTATAGGCTCCCAAGCCTCTGGATAATTCAAAAAAGTGTAAGACTTGGACATATTCCTTTTGTTTGCAAAGAACGGCTCTTGCGTCTGAATGTATGTCGCTTCTAGCAAACGCAAATGAGCCAAGTTATGAGATGGGAAACTATGTTATCTCCTCTGCACCCTGGACGTGGGTGGGAGACATGGGGTGTGGGGGGTGTCAGGTGAGATTGATTTCTCGTCTCCCGCTGTCATATCCGGGTGCCATATTTTAAAGGCGCCCAACCTCACTGGCCCACCATTGAAGGAAGAGGTGGACCTCCTGAAAAAGAAGATGGATGGCCAGGAACACTCTGAGGTTGAAAGGTGGATCCTCGATGACATTGAATCTGGAAGATCCACCTGATAGATGCTCTCTCCCCCACTCACTGCTGTGGTGTTCCAGCGTTGTTGGGCTCCATCCCAAAGTCAGGAAGCAGCTCCAGGCGTTCTTCGGGTAAGTCCCGACTTCTGCACGGCACGTTTGTCCAGACTTCTTCAGACCTGGTGTGTTTCCCTGCTGGCGATGCTGAGAATCGGACATGGACGAGGGGGGGGGGAATTCTGATCGGGCCTTCATTTACATCCAATTAGCGGGATGCAAATAAGTCTTTCTCCAGCCACCGGCGTGTTTGCCGATCCGCCATGGTGGGCACTAGAGAAGATCTCACGGGAATATCCCGCCAAGATTTGGGTCTCCTGCCAAATTCTCTCCCCACCTGACCATTTTCCACCCCCCCCACCTGACCATTTTCCACGCCCCACCTGACCATTTTCCACCCCCCCCCCTCCCCATCCCATCCCACCACCCGCCATTGAACCTGCCGGCTGGGAGAATTCCGCCCATAGTTTATCGTCCTTTCTGGTGGGTTAAAATTGAGGTCAATAATTTTACAGTTTGGGCAATTGAGATATTTTTCTGTGTCAGTGATTGGCTCCAATCTGCGTCTTTGCTCCAGGTGCTACATGCTTCAGCTGCCATTGGGAGGATTGAGCCCTCTTCTTCAGTAATAACAGTAATATGACAAATATGAATAATTGACAAGACGATCATTCCAAGCGACCAGTAAAACTCCCCAGCTTGTGTTGCAAATGCAACTTGTTACGTTTTTTTGCTTTTGAGGCCGAAACGCCATCAGATGTCTCAGCTTCGAGTTTACACGGGAGCCCAACGTGCTCCTTGAGAGAATTGTACTCTGTCGGGGCCAGCCCATTTTTCCGATGCCGGTTCTTTAGCTGACTATCCAATTAGTCCCAGTCTCCCAGCTCCTTTCCCATAGCCCTGTCTATCTCATCACTGTCAGCTATTTATTCAGCTCTCTTTCAATTGTTACTATATATTCCACCATCCTTTCTGGAGCTATATTCCAGTTCACAATGAATCACTGAATATAAATAAGTCTCTCCTCCCCTCTGTTAATTCTGAGAATTTTCTTGGATCGGTGTCCACTGATTGTACCAATGCTCCTGCCAGCGGGAGCCGTTTCTGCTGATGGGCTCCGTTAAAATTCTCTCGGATGACCTCGAAAAAACTGGAAGTGTTTGGAATCATTTAGGAAGAGTTTCTAATGCATTGGGCAGTCTCCCTGGTGGGGGCGTGCTGGAGTGGGTGGGGGGAGTGCTGGAGTGGGTGGGGGGCGTGCTGGAGTGGGTGGGGGGCGTGCTGGAGTGGGTGGGGGGCGTGCTGGAGTGGGTGGGGGGCGTGCTGGAGTGGGTGGGGGCGTGCTGGAGTGGGTGGGGGCGTGCTGGAGTGGGGGGGGCGAGCTGGAGTGGGGGGGGCGAGCTGGAGTGGGGGGGGCGAGCTGGAGTGGGGGGGGCGAGCTGGAGTGGGGGGGGCGAGCTGGTGTGGGGGGGGCGAGCTGGAGTGGCTGGAGGGTGGCTGGAGTGGGTGAGGGGCGTGCTGGTGTGGGTGGGGGGCGTGCTGGAGAGGGTGGGGGCGTGCTGGAGTGGGTGAGGGGCATGCTGGAGTGGGTGGGGGCGTGCTGGGGGGGAGCGAGCTGGAGTGGGGGTCGAGCTGGAGTGGGTGGGGGGTGGGCTGGAGTGGGTGAGGGGC
Source organism: Scyliorhinus torazame (assembly GCF_047496885.1). Lineage (NCBI taxonomy): Eukaryota > Metazoa > Chordata > Chondrichthyes > Carcharhiniformes > Scyliorhinidae > Scyliorhinus > Scyliorhinus torazame. Next base: position 187,943,962 of record NC_092722.1, read on the forward strand.
GTGCTGGGGGGGCGAGCTGGAGTGGGGGGGCGAGCTGGAGTGGGGGGGGCATGCAGGAGTGGGGGGGCGTGTTGGAGTGGGGGGCGTGCTGGAGTGGGGGGGCGGGCTGGAGTGGGGGGGACGTGCTGGAGTGGGGGGGCGAGCTGGAGTGGGGGGGACGTGCTGGAGAAAGGTGGGCGAGCGGGAGTGGGGGGGGCGAGCTAGAGTGGGGGGGGAAGTGCTGGAGAAAGGGGGGCATGCTGGGGTGGGGGGGGCGACCTGGAGTGGGGGGGGCGAGCTGGAGTGGGGGGGGGGAGCTGGAGTGGGGGGGGGCGAGCTGGAGGGGGGGGGGTCGTGCTGGAGAAAGGGGGGCGTGCTGGAGTGGGGGGGCGTGCTGGTGTGGGGGGGGCGTGCTGGAGTGGGGGGGGGCGAGCTGGAGTGGGGGGGTTGTGCTGGAGAAAGGGGGGCGTGCTGGAGTGGGGGGGCGAGCTGGAGTGGGGGGGGCGTGCTGGAGTGGGGGGGCATGGTGGAGTGGGGGGGGAGCTGGAGTGGGGGGGACGTGCTGGAGAAAGGGGGGCGAGCGGGAGTGGGGGGAGCGAGCTGGAGTGGGGGGGACGTGCTGGAGAAAGGGGGCGGCATGCTGGAGTGGGGGGGCGGCGTGCTGGAGTGGGGGCATGCTGGAGTGGGGGAGCGAGCTCGAGTGGGGGAGGAGTGAGAGGTAGAGTGGGGAGGGATGAGAGGTAGAGTGGGGGAGGGGTGAGAGCTGGAGTGGGTGGGGGGAGGGGCGAGCTGGAGTGGGGGGTAGCGGCGAGCTGGAGTGGGTGGGGGAGGCTAGCTGGAGTGGGTGGGGGGAGGCTAGCTGGAGTGGGCGGGGGGGCTAGCTGGGGGGGCATGCTGGAGTTGGTGCATGCTCGAATGGGTGGGGGGAGTGCTGGAGTGGGTGGGGCGAGCTGGAGTGGGGGAGTGGGTGGGGGCGTGCTGGAGTGGGTGGGGCGAGCTGGAGTGGGGGCGTGCTGGAGTGGGGGGGGGGGCGTGCTGGAGTGGGGTGAGAGCTGGAGTGGGGGGGTGAGCTGCTGTGGGGGGGGTGAGCTGGAGTGGGGGCGTGCTGCAGTGGGGGGGCAGCATGCTGGAGTGGGGGGGGTGAGCTGTAGTGGGGGGGGGCGGCATGCTGGAGTGGGGGGGGGCGGGGGCGAGCTGGAGTGAGGCAATTGTTTTTTCTCAGCTCCAGGCCACCACGTTCCATTCTCTAATTTTCGCTCGTGCGTCAATTAATTTCCTTGTGTAACCCACAGCCTGAAGTTCAATGAGAGGATCAGGAACACACTGCTCAATGTCTCTGTCCATTGTATTCTTTAAAAAAAATAAATTTAGAGTAAATTGTCCTTAGTGTCCAAAACAAAGGTTGGTTGCGGGTTGCTGGGTTGCAGGGATGGGATGGGCTTGGGTAGGGTGCTCTTTCCAAGGGCCGGTGCAGACTTGATGGGCCAAATGGCCTCCTTCTGCACTGTAACTTCTATGACTCCACATCCCCATGCCCCCTTATAGCCCTATGCCAGCTTTGTGCCAACCCATGCCTTCCAGCCACTGCCCCATATCCTTAACCCTCCATTCCAAATCAGCTAGTATCCTTTGTCACCTCCTTCACTGCCTTGACAGTTATTTGACAACTTTGACAGCTCCTTGACAGTTTTGACAATTCCAATGAGTATATAGAGTTTTTATGCATATTTGTGTTCAACTTTAACAATCCAAAAGGGTACCCTACCTCTCGAAAGGGCCACCCTGTCTATCCAAGCAGATCCACCCAATTCAGACCTACTCTTACTGGTCTAACCTGCACACTCTGGGTTTCACACTCCTCCTGGTCTACCATAGTCCCATTTTGGTGGAGGCAGCTAGTGATTTAAATGGTCAGCTGACCCTGTAATCTTGCCCAAATAGGAACTGCTCTGTTTGGGGGTGGGCCTCTATTTGGGGTTGGGCCTGAGAAATTCTATGAATCTGCCCGTGACAAGCCTGGGCCTAGTTGTGTGACCACTGAGATTACAGGGGCGAGTGAGGATAGATTCGGTAGCACAAAGTCCTGGTTGTTTCTGGATGAAAATAGTGGGGAGGGGGTGGGGAGTGCAGGGGATGAGGGGGGGGGGGGATGCGGGGCTGTTTTAGTGGCTATCATGTGAAGTATTCCCAGGGAAATATATGAAACATTGGATTGGATTTGTTTATTGTCACGTGTACCGAGGTACAGTGAAAAGTATTCTTCTGCGAGCAGCTCAACAGATCATTAAGTACATGAAAATAAAAGGAAATAAAAGAAAATACATAATAGGGCAACACAAGGTACACAATGTAACTACATAACACCAGCATCGGGTGAAGCATACAGGGTGTAGTGTCAATGAGGTCAGTCCATAAGAGGGTCATTTAGGAGTCTGGTGACAGTGGGGAAGAAGCTGTTTTCGAGTCAGTTCATGCGTGTTCTCAGACTTCTGTATCTCCTACCCAATGGAAGAAGTTGGAAGAGTGAGTAAGCCGGGTGGGGGGTGGGGTCTTTGATTATGCTGCCCGCTTTACGCAGGCAGCGGGAAGTGTAGATGGAGTCAATGGATGGGAGGCGGGTATCGTGTGATGGACTGGGCGGTGTTCACGACTCTCTGAAGTTTCTTGCGGTCCTGGGCCGAGCAGTTGCCATACCAGGCTGTAATGCAGCCTGATAGGATGCTTTCTATGGTGCATCTGTAAAAGTTGGTAAGAGTCAATGTGGACATGCCGAATTTCCTTAGTTTCCTGAGGAAGTATAGGCGCTGTTGTGCTTTCTTGGTGGTAGCGTCGACGTGGGTGGACCAGGACAGGACAGGATGGTAGCATCTTGCGTACGGAATTGATCTGCGACAGCCTTGTGTAAACATTGTTTCAGTAAATCACAAACGTCAATATCTCACAGGAGTGAAATCCTGCCCTGGTGGTCAGCAATGTGTGCTACCAGAATGACAAAAACTCTGGCATAGGCACCTTGACTTAATGTTTCTGTGCACTCTCTCTCTCTCTCCCTCGATCCCAAGCTATCTTAAATCCCAATCTATTTTTCTAGCTCTCTGCCTGTCTGTGTCTCTCTCTCCTCTCTTCTCTCTCCGTCTTTCTCTATATCTCACTCAGTTTTGAGTCACATGTAACGTATCAAAATATGATATTAGTTCCGTGTGGAAAGCACACAGTCACAAACCACCACTTGCTGCTGTTTTATTCTCCCTCTGAAATGGCCACGCTAGTGACTGAGTTACATTCAAGAAGGCAGCTCACCACCACCTTCTCAAGGGTAATTAGGGATGGGTAATAAATGCCGGTCTTGCAAGCGTCGCCAACATCCTGTGAACGAATGAATAAAAAGTCAATAAAAATAAATATTGAGAGACGTATAAAGAGCGACAGAATCAATACCGTCCAAAGTCACAATCCCGGAACTCCCTCCCCAACAGCACCGTGGGTGGACCGACCCACATGGACTGCAGAGGTTCAAAGAGGGATCTCACCTCGGTGTCGTGTTAGGTCCACTGGTCTAACACTGGCTGCAACTGGATGCAGCTTAGATCAAAAAGATACTCCAGACTTTGAAGTTAGTTCTATCAGGTTTATTGAACCTGTCACACAGTTAGCACAGTTCTCTGTGAGTTCGACTCTCTGCTAACTTAAGTGTGGTTACTCTGTCTGACTGAACCAGACTAGCTCTTAGCCACGTGGTGGAGGTGTGAGATTGTAACAACACCCTTGACTGACTCTCTAGATGTTCATCAGTGGAAAGAGGCGGAGTGCGAGTGCCTCGTGTCTTTTATAGTCAGATCACACCCCTGAGTGTCCTGCCTGCTCATTGGTCATGTCCTGTTCTCTGTGTCCATTAGCTGCTTGTCTATGCCTGCCTGTATATCATTATGTGTGTGTCTGCATATCATGACAACCTCCAGTGTGTCAATGGAAATAAAAATCTATATTTCAAGGATTGTGGCAATTGCTATCTACACCAGCATTTATTTCCCATCCCCAATTGCCCTTGAGCCGGTGGTGGTGAGCTGCTTTCTTGAGCCGCTGAAGTCCATGTGGTGTAGGTACACCCACTGTGCTGTCAGGGAGGGAGTTCCAGGATTTTGCCCCAGTGACTGTGAAGGAATGGCGATATATTTCCAAGTCAGGGTGGTGAGTGACTTGGAGGGGAACCTCCAGCTGGTGGTGTTCCCAGGTATCTGCTGCCCTTGTTCTTCTTGGTGGTAGAGTTTGTGGGTTTGGAAGGTGCTGTCTAAGGAAACTTGGTGAGTTCCAGCCGGGCATGTTGTGAATGGTGCAGCCTGCTGTGACTGTGCATTGGTGGTGGAGGGAGTGGCTTTTTAAGGTGGTGGATGGAATGCCAATTAAAGCAGGGCTGCTTTGTGCTGGGAAGTGTTAACCTTCTTGATTTATTAATAACACAATGAGGTTCCATCTAGGAGAATCTAGCAGGATCAAAAAAAAAACCGGCATAAAATCACCTTGCATTCTCCCAATAGCGGATCATTCTTTGTGCTGGCAGGTCACGCAAATTATATTTGCATGTATTTGCATCTCATGAATGCTCATTTAAAAAAGCTGCCCATTGGCCTTTCTATCTTGCAACACACCAGCGGGTCTAAAACTCAATCGACAAAGAATGATTGCAAAATGGTGGTCCTCCATTAGGGTTAGGGTTAGAGTTGAGAGCAGTTCTGCGATGGAGCAGTACTGCGATGGTGCTGCACTGCTCCTGATACACTGCTCGCCACTCTGCCAATCGGTCCCTGCATCCATCTCCTAATGAAAATTGAGGGGGACAATGTGCAAGCAGATGGGGGTAAGGGCGAGGGCTCACGGTGGCAGGCAGAGGGACGAGAAGGTGGATGAAGAAGGCAGAGGGAAGACAAAGGGGAGGGGAGCTGGCGATAAGGCTGCTTGAAAAGCTCACAGCCAGAGGGCTCAAAGAGATTCCACATCATTCACTGGGAGGAGATGGATGATGTTTCCAGATACGATGGCTTCCTCTTGAGGCTGCTAGTCTTTTCCCTCTGGGTTGCTGACATTCTGGACGCTCTGGTGAAGGCAGATGGGCTGGAGAGAGTGATATGAGTGTGCTGGGCTGGTATTTAAATGTGGCGACAGGATCTTTGTCAGCTGATTGGGGGATGGCAAACAAATCGGCTGAAGACCTGCCAGGTGATTTGGAGGGGAACTCACCTGTACATAACTAATGAGGTTCCAAGCACCCAATCTGGCACAGGATGCCACCTTTCTGACTGGAGCTGCCTACCACCACACCCAGGCTGGCATTCCCAGGCTATTCACTGGCGATGGGATTCTCTGGACCCACCGGCAGCGCACCCACACCCTTTGCATTTCAAAGGCTTCAAATCCCCTGACAGCCTTTGAAATGCAAATATTACATTCCATTCCACACAGCAATACATTTGACTAGCCAGTAATTGACAGTTTTATTGGTCCGGACACTTGGTGGATTGTGTATTTATCTTTCCCTTCACGCTTGAATGCATCTCCATGGCCCTGCTTTGATGATAACCACAATGTTTAGAAATACTCTTGCTATGATTGACAGCTCTTCACCACATCAAAAGCAGATAAATGGGTTCAGCTGTGAAAAAGAGGACGTGAAGCATTCAGCTGCTTTTGATGTGGTGAGGAACTCTCAATCATAGCAAGAATGTTTAGAAACATTGTGGTTAGCATCATGGCAGAGTGACTGATGGAGGAGGTTCTCTGATCAGGAAGGTCTGATGGGGGATCTATTTGGGGGGGCTGGGGAGACCCCCCTCTGCAGCCAGGCAGCAGCAGAGGGGCAATTTATCAGTGACTTGATCCCCCGGACCCCCCCATTGGGCTTCACCACGCCAGGGCTATCAATCTTGCACCATAGCCCGTCTGGTGAAGTTCCCGATAAGGGGTTGCAGCATCACGATGGGGGATAACCCCGGCCTGTAAGCCCATTAATTGCACGTGAATGCATGCTTCACTTTAATATCCATATTCACGCCAGCATGGCGCCAAACCCATTATTTGGGGAACTCTCCATTCTCCCCCGATCGGGAATCCCGATACCAGCATCTGGTACCCACCCCAGTATCTCTGATACGGCAGCACTCTGTCAGTATTGTACTGATGTGTAAGTCAAGATTTCGTGCTCAAGTCGTTAAGAGTGAGATTTGAACCTGCAACTTTCTGACTTGAGAGGTGAATATTACAGACTGTGACAAAGCTCACATCACCTTAGCAGATCACCCATGAGGAATAGGGACTGTATATATAAAATCTGATTTCTAACCAGTTTCAGAATTATCAGACACCTCTCCCTCCCAAGCTTTGCCCTCTTCCAGACCCTTCCATCAGGCAGAAGATACAGAAGTCTGAAGACCCGCACATCCAGACATAGGAACAGCTTCTTCCCCACAGCTACAAGACTCCTCAACGACTCCCCCTCGGACTGATCTGTTCCCTGCAAGAACACTATTCACGACGCCCTATGCTGCTCTTGCTCATGTATTTGATTTGTAACCAATCACTGTTTGTCAATGTACCATTTGTCAATGTACTCTGTCGATTATTTTTTTTGTCTACTATGTATGTACCGTGTACGTTCCTCGGCCGCAGAAAAATACTTTTCTCTGTACTTCGGTACATGTGACAATAAATCAATCACTCAACCAATATACCTCAGTCACAGCTCAGATGGAGACAATGCCCTCCTCTTCCCCCATATCAATATTGTGCCCGCCCAATACAAAGAGATAGTATAGAAGTTGAGTAATATTGAAAGAAAAAACAGATGCTGTCGAAGTTTACCCAGATAAATGCACAAATGCCAAATTTCAAAGGGAGTAATAATTTATACTTAAGGTAAACAGGCCGGCTCGCAATATAGCTCACTTATGCTTGATGGAAGCTGCATGTATTCATACGTAAGGACCTGTCCTCTGCAGGAACAAAAAACATGTCCAGGCATTGCGTCTTTTTCAAATTTAACAAATGTGTGTGGATAATAGTTCCCTGGTGCTTCTTAAATCACACCTTGAACAATCCGAGACAGCAACCTGCTTTCATGCAGCATAATTAGTTGTTTCTTATCAAATTTGGTAATCTTGCATTTATCCTGATAAATGCAAGACTGAAATCTTCAGTAGCATGTCTCTTCCGCCCCCCCCCCCCCCCCCCCCCCCACCCCATCCCCAGCAATAGTGCAGGCTCAATGCTGTCCAGAAGGCGATATATGCTAGCATGGACATTGGAGCTCTGGCTTTCCGAATATCTTCCTCTGTCTTTGTCACTCATTATCTGTTGTGTCAACTGAAGAAGAACGGGTCTATAAGCTATTTCACCTTGCCCAGAGAGATAGAAATAGAGCCTGCATTTGAACAAAGAGCTTCCAATCCGACAATGCCTGCTCTAAAATAGCCATTTGTGTTTTTGATTCCCGCCATGGCCTCACTGCTCCCTAGCTGCAGCTTCCTCCCGTCCTACAAGCCACCCAAGTCCCAGCACTCTTCCATAGGACATAGAACATTACAGCGCAGTACAGGCCCTTCGGCCCTCGGTGTTGCTCCGACCTGTGAAACCACTCTAAAGGCCATCTACACTATTCCCTTATTGTCCGTATGTCTATCCAATGACCATTTGAATGTCCTTAGTGTTGGCGAGTCCACTACTGTTGCAGGCAGGGCATTCCACGCCCTTACTACTCTCTGAGTAAAGAACCTACCTCTGACATCTGTCTTATATCTATCTCCCCTCAATTTAAAGGTATGTCCCCTCATGCTAGACATCACCATCCGAGGAAAAAGGCTCTCACTGTCCACCCTATCCAATCCTCTGATCATCTTGTATGCCTCAATTAAGTCACCTCTTAACCGTCTTCTCTCTAATGAAAACAGCCTCAAGTCCCTCAGCCTTTCCTCATAAGATCTTCCCTCCATACCAGGCAACATTCTGGTAAATCTCCTCTGCACCCTTTCCATTACTTCCACATCCTTCCTATAATGCTGTGACCAGAATTGCACGCAATACTCCAAATGCGGCCGCACCAGAGTGTTGTATAGCTGCAACATGATCTCATGGCTCCTAAACTCAATCCCTCTACCAATAAAAGCCAACACACCGTATGCTTTCTTAACAACCCTCTCAACCTGGGTGGCAACTTTCAGGGATCTATGTACATGGACACCGAGATCTCTCTGCTCATCCACACTGCCAAGAATCTTACCATTAGCCCAGTACTCAGTCTTCCTGGTATTCCTTCCAAAATGAATCACCTCACACTTTTCTGCATTAAACTCCATTTGCCACCTCTCAGCCCAGTGATGCAGCTTATCTATGTCCCCCTGTAACTTGTAACATCCTTCCGCACTGTCCACAACTCCACCGACTTTAGTGTCATCTGCAAATTTACTCACCCATCCTTCTACGCCCTCCTCCAGGTCATTTATAAAAATGACAAACAGCTGTGGCCCCAAAACAGATCCTTGTGGTACACCACTAGTAACTGGACTCCAGTCTGAACATTTCCCATCAACCACCACCCTTTGTCTTCTTCCAGCTAGCCAATTTCTGATCCAAACTGCTAAATCACCCTGAATTCCATGCCTCCATATTTTCTGCAGTAGCATGGGGAACCTTATCAAACGCTTTACTGAAATCCATATACACCACATCAACTGCTTTACCCTCATCCACCTGTTTGGTCACCTTCTCAAAGAACTCTATAAGGTTTGTGAGGCACGACCTACTCTTCACAAAACCGTGTTGACGATCTCTAATCAAATTATTCCTTTCCAGATGATTATACATCCTATCTCTTATAAACCTTTCCAAGATTTTTCCCACAACAGAAGTAAGGCTCACTGGTCTATAGTTACCGGGGTTATCTCTACTCCCCTTCTTGAACAAGGGGACAACATTTGCTATCCTCCAGTCTTCTGGCACTATTTCTGTAGACAAAGATGACTTAAAGATCAAGGCCAAAGGCTCAGCAATCTTCTCCCTAGCTTCCCAGAGAATCCTAGGATAAATCCCATCCGGCCCAGGTGACTTATCTATTTTCACACTTTCCAGAATTGCTAACATCGCCTCCTTATGAACCTCAAGCCCTTCTAGTCTAGTAGCCTGAATCTCAGTATTCTCCTCGACAACATTGTCCTTTTCCTGTGTGAATACTGACGAAAAATATTCATTTAGCACCTCTCCTATCTCCTCGGACTCCAAGCACAACTTCCCACTACTGCCCTTGACTGGCCCTACTCTTACCCTAGTCATTCTTTTATTCCTGACATATCTATAGAAAGCTTTAGGGTTATCCTTGATCCTACCTGCCAAAGACTTCTCATGTCCCCCCCTGGCTCTTCTTAGCTCTCTCTTTAGATCCTTCCTAGCTAACTTGTAACTCTCGAGCGCCCTAACTGAACCTTCATGTCTCATCTTTACATAAGTCTCCTTCTTCCTCTTGACAAGTGTTTCGACTGCTTTAGTAAACCACGGTTCCCTCACTCGACCACTTCCTCCCTGCCTGACAGGTACAAACTTATCTAGTTCTGGCATCTTGCATATCCCATGATGTGAATCACTCCACCACTGGTGACCATACTTTCAGTGCCTTGACCCTAAACACTGCAATTTCCTCACAAAACCTTTCCACCTCTACGCTCCGATCTAACGGCTACACTGTGCCCGACTTGGACCATGACATGGCTGGTAAATCTTGCGAGAGACCACTCCCAAGATTTACCCAGCTTGCAAGATCTAAAGGGCAGCACGGTAGCATTGTGGATAGCACAATTGCTTCACAGCTCCAGGGTCCCAGGTTTGATTCCGGCTTGGGTCACTGTCTGTGCGGAGTCTGCACATCCTCCCCGTGTGTGCGTGGGTTTCCTCCGGGTGCTCCGGTTTCCTCGCACAGTCCAAAGATGTGCAGGTTAGATGGATTGGCCATGATAAATTGCCCTTAGTGTCCAAAATTGCCCTTAGTGTCGGGTGGGGTTACTAGGATATGAGGAGAGGGTGGAGGTGTTGACCTTGGGTAGGGTGCTCTTTCCAGGAGCCGGTGCAGACTCGATGGGCCGAATGGCCTCCTTCTGCACTGTAAATTCTATGATATAAACGGGATCTCACGAGATATGTGGGTGCGATCTGTATTTGTCAAATTTGCATATTAGAATGAACAGCTCGCCTCACTTTAATATGCACTTGCTGGACCTGGCCAAGGCAATGGGATCTAATCCCTTTGTGTCGGAGACCCCAAGCTAGCACCGTTTAGCAATGAAGAAAAACACCTTTGACAACAAGGCAATGAAGCAGTGGTCAGCACCTAATGTCCTCGAGGCCCTCAGGGAAAAGCAGACTGTAGAGGAAGTTGGACGGTTCCCTGAGCAGACTGTCAGAGTCATCTGGCAGAACGTCTCATCACCAGAACTTACAAACAAGCACCAAGACCGAGCTTGGCTGGTGGTGAGAAGGGCCCTCCCCGTCAGATTCTTCATGTACACCCGAAGGCTCAGCGCTATTGCACGCTGCCCTCGGAGTGGCTGTGGGGGAAATGAGACGGTCACCCACCTCGTTGTGGAATGTGCCTTTGCAAAGAAGGTCTGGAGAGAGATGCAGTGGTATTTGTCAAGGTTCATCCCGAGCAGCTCTGTGACACAGGACTCTGTGCTCTGCGGACTGTTTCCAGGGACACACACCGAGACAAACATCAACTGCTGCTGGAAGGTCATCAACTCGGTGAAAGACGCTCTTTGGTCTGCCCGAAACTTGCTGATCTTCCAGTGCAAAGAACTGTCCTCGACCGAGTGTTGCAGACTGGCACATTCCAAGGTCCAGGACTACGTGCTGAGGGACGCACTCAAACTTGGGGCAGCTGCCGCCAAGGTGCAATGGGGAAAGACCACTGTGTTAGGTCTTAGTAATTAAGAAAGCAAATGCAATGTTGTGATTCATCTCAAGAGGCTTGGAATATAAAAGCAGGGGTGTACTTCTGAAGCTTTATAAAGCATTAGTTAGGCCCCATTTAGAATACTGTGAGCAATTTTGGGCCCCACACCTCAGGAAGGACATACTGGTGTCAAATCCCAAATTTCTTTACCCATCAGTCTGGCCTCAATAAAAGTCGAGATGGATTTGCAGGTACAGCATTAGTTATTTTATTTAGCTTGCAAGCTTTACTCAGTTCACAGCGGCACAAAGCACATCCTGCTTCGTACACCTCTGGAATCAAGTGAGTCTGTAGAACAAAGAAGTCTCTACTGATACATTCAAATGGCATCAAGTTTCACATACACGATTCCCAAAGGTCATCCTATACCCCTCCTGACCTGGTAATACATTCTGATTGGCTCACTTCCAATCCCTTCCTCTGGCCCCTATTACCCAGCATCCTTTTCTCCTCCTTTGGTGGACACACCTCTTCCTTTACTTTGCCATGCGGTCTGAAATCCTTTGTCTGTGAACTCACCAGGATGAGACTGGCCTATCTCTACATTACAGTAACTAATATCTCTAAAGTAACTATTTTATATCACATTCGTCACTGGCACTGGAGCGGGTCCAGCGGAGATTCACACGGATGATCCCAGGAATGGTAGGCCTAACATACGATGAACGTCTGAGGATCCTGGGATTATATTCATTGGAGTTGAGGAGGTTGAGGGGAGATCTAATAGAAACTTACAAGATAATGAATGGCTTAGATAGGGTGGATGTAGGGAAGTTGTTTCCATTAGCAGGGGAGACTAGGACCCGGAGGCACAGCCTTAGAATAAAAGGGAGTCACTTTAGAACCGAGATGAGGAGAAATTTCTTCAGCCAGAGAGTGGTGGGTCTGTGGAATTCATTGCCACAGAGGGCGGTGGAGGCCGGGACGTTGAGTGTCTTTAAGACAGAAGTTGATAAATTCTTGATTTCTCAAGGAATTAAGGGCTATGGAGAGAGAGCGGGTAAATGGAGTTGAAATCAGCCACGATTGATTGGTGGAGTGGACTCGATGGGCCGAATGGCCTTACTTCCACTCCTACGTCTTATGGTCTTACCAGCAAATGTACACCGAGGGGCGGGTAGCAGTGTAAACCCCCCTCGGTCTGGGTCATTAACTCTCCAATGTATAAAAGAAACATGACAATGTAAATGTTTTAGAAGGAATTGTAACGTAAAGAGCAATTGTAACGTAAAGAGCGATATGTGTGTAAGGTTATCAAAATTGAATGTAAGAAAGTCAAGGCAATGTTTAACTCTGATGGAAATGTACAGTCAAGACAATTCGAAATGTTCTGTAATGTTTATGATAGATTTTATGAATAGAGTATATTTTGTGGAAAAAAAAAGGTCTGTGCAAACGGGGACCAGGTGAAACGTCACTTGGAAGGGGCTCCCAGGAAATCCAGGCCCCAGGGGTGCCTGGGCTCAGGGCAGGGTTGGCACCAATGACACCCTGGCAGCGTCGCCTGGTTGCCATTTTGCCCACAATGGGGAATCGGGCACAGTGGTACCTTGCCCTTAATAGGTGGGCTGTGGGGACTCAATGACCCCCTTACAGGTGAGATGGGGTGTTGTGGGTAATGGGGGGGGGGGTCACGTTAAGTGGTATTGGGAGATTTCGTCCTGCGCTGGTGAGCGGAGCTCCACAGTGCGGGAAATGTGACTAAGTGCGGCCTGGGCTGGCGTTCCACACAGAATCCCGAAATAAAGCAGTCCCGTTGGATAGCGGGTCTCTCCCGGCGCTGTGAACACTGGGAAATACCCGGCTAAACATGCTCGACGAGGGTCTCTGTTTCATTTCCATTAGATCGCGCCCCCAATCTCTCAATTCTTTCAAGACACCCCTTAAAACCTACCTCTTTGATCCAGCTATTTTGGACTTTTCCTTACCTGATTCTTTTATTCAATGCGTTGTGATGTTTTACTAAGTCAAACGCCGTTTATAAAGTTAAATAAGTGTTGTTAAGGGTGATGCCACGTTCCGGAATTAATGAGAAAGAACAGTTCCACAATTTCAGCACGTGTTGCAAAGAGAGGATCACCTCGAGCAGGCCGAAGGCCTTCGAAGCCAGGACCGACTGCCCAGTGCTGAGATTGGCGATAGGGGCCCTCCTCCAGACCGCTGCACCGGCTGCGTACTGATCACCTGTTCTGCTTTGTGGTGCTCCAGTCTCCGATACCGCAGTTAATGTTGGCCGGCATGAGTGCCACCTCGTGCTTGGTTTTGAGGTGATTACCGAGTGAGTTGAGGACGGGTTGTAAATTCTGCCTTTGCTGGTGACTCCCACGTGAATTTTGTCCGAAAATGAGTTTATTGAAAAAGCCGACAATGCTGGGAATCTGTGTTAAGACTAGGAATCGCAGCAATGTAGTGGTATTGGAGGAGGAAAGATAATTGTAGCTGGAAACAATTCATCAGGACAGACTGGCAAAGAAACAGTTTCCCAGCCATACTATCGGAATTTCGGAAAGATCCATGTTTCGAAGCTTCACAGTTTTCATTTCTGGAGGGGTATATGAAGGGGGGGGGGTAAGCGCGCGAGGGAGGTGTTTTGTTGAAGGGGGGAGGGAGGTGGGGGGGGGGTATGCGCGAGGGAGGTGTTGAACGCTGGAGTAAGAAAGGCAATAAGGGCCAGGATTTTACTTGGCTTAGGGCGTCTTGCAGGCACCTGTTGTTGTTACCAGTGACGCACAGGTTGCAGCAATTAATTGTTCAGATCGGCCATGATTGAATGGCGGAGCAGGCTCGATGGGGGCCGAGTGGCCTACCTACCCCTGCTCCCAATTCGTATGTTCGGATCTTACCGACGGCAGGACGAGAAGCGGAGGGGCCCGCTCCATGGAGGCAGGCAGCCATTTTCTATTATCAAAGGCCCCAATCAGGGCCCAAAGACTCGGCGAAGTGGAGCCAGCCTCCCGGCGGGAGCTCAGGAGGGTGGGAAGGGGAGGTCCTTAGAATCGGCAGGGGGTCTCGAGCAGCACGGGCAGCCCCCAAGACACTGTCAATTTCCCTGAAAGGAGTGCCCCTCTATCTCTATGTCTCTTCATCACCATTGACAAAAGCAGTATTGAAAAAGAGCAGTGAAATGGGGCAGGGTAAGTAACTCTTAATGTTGAGCCAATTGTACAAGTCTGATAGGCCTCATTCTGAAACGTTCTGGTTGGAATTTGGGTAGCTGATCCACACCATTTTATACTCCCTAAGGGGGTGTAATTACATAAAATAACCTCTAACAGGTAAATGGGTGTGAACTATGGTCCTACGTGACAATTACATTGAAAAAGCAGGCCATTCGGCCCACATCTGTCTTACTCTTGATTCCACATGAGGCTCGCCCCCTCCTTCACCATCAACATGTCCTTCTAGTTCTTTCTCCCTTGTGATGACCTAACTTCCCCTTCAGCGTAAATTATGTACCACTGTTTTGGGCTTGCGCATTGATTGGCTGTCAGACATACAAACAGGGCTGGGTATGGGTGACATTGGCAAGGCCTCGCTGGTTGTTTGCAGCCAGTAGGACTGAGGGTGGCAGCGGCAGGTCTTCTCCTGTGCACAAACTCAGGTGTGTTGTTTTAACCGAATCATTAATTTATTTACAAGCTGAACACGATCACATTGCTTTGCACAGAATTCACAGTGTAGGAATTATAGCAGAGGAAAAGGTCACTGCTAATCCTGTCTGTGCAACATCAGCCTCCTGTTACCCTGCATGGCTGGTTAATTAATTAATTGACCCATTATGGGAATGTAACCCAAGAACATGAATTAGAATCCAAACTAGAGCAGATATAGAGGGATGGCATTCCAAATGCTGAGATTTGCAGTGTGCCTCCAATATTTGTCAGGTGAAGTGTATGACGATGGGGCGAATTCTCCATTGGCCAACGTCGGTAACGGGCTTCCCGATCCGGTGGAGAATGGAGGGTCGGCCGAGAAACGGGATCTGGGCGCCAATCCCGTTCCAAGGCTCCGGTCCCCGGCCGTCAGCGGGCCACACGCCCTGCGTTGGCGGGAGGATGCAAATCGGTGATTTTCACCCATTTGCACCTGATTAATGGGCTGAAAGTCCACGGGCGCGAATCTCTGAAGTGGAGACGGCGTTCACGACGGCGCGAAACGGCCCCTATCCCGACCGATTCAGGGCCCGAAAATGGGCTAGGAGCGGCGCCGCGTCATTTACACGCGCCAGGCCTTGGAGCCGCATAACTGGCGTCACCCGTGCATGCGCGGTTGCCGTCCTCCCCGAGTCCGCCCCACAAGAAGATGTCCGATGGATCTTGTGGGGCTGCGGAGGAAAGGGGGTCCTCCTTCAGAGAGGCCGGCCCGACGATCGGTGGGCACCGATTGCGGGCCAGACCCCATTTGAGGCCCCCCCCCGGTGCAGGATCCCCCCCCCCCCCCACCGCAGGCCGCCCCCCCCCCCCCAGCATTTCCGCGCTGTTCCCGCCGGCAGCGACCAGGTGTGGACGGCGCCGGGGGGGGAACCCGCCATTTTGGGCAGGCCGCTCGGCCCATCCGGCACTGAGAATCGCGGGGGTACCGGTGAATCGCCATTTTGGCTGTCTCGGGCGATTCACTAGACCGCGCCGCGCAAAACGCGATTGTGCCGATCTGGCCGCTTCCGTGAATCGCGGAAGGGCGTCGGACCGGCGTCACGGGAAAATGTGGTGACCCAGACGATTCTCTGAAACGGCGCGGGAGCAGAGACTCGCACCCCACATCTCTTCCCCCCCCCACCCCACCACACCCCTTCAACGTTATACACGACCCCCACAGCAGGAAATGCTCCCGGCGAAATTTAGCGCAGGTTTTCTGAAGTGTGACCCTGACGCGGTGGACCAAACGATGGATCAAGGGAGGGGAGGGTCAGTGCATAACTGAGGGCTCCTCCCCACAAAGCCCATCGGATGGCCCCCTCACCCCATAAAGCACATCCTGCCTCCCGCCCTCCACCACCCCACCGAACCCTCCCTTCAGTGCTTTCTGCTGTGAAGAAGAGGAAGCGGAAGAACATTGTTGCTTTTGATGTAGTGAGGAACTGTCAATCATAGCAAGAGTGTTTATAACATTGTGGCTGGTATCAAAACAGGGGAATGAAAATGCAGTCAAGCGTGAAGGGAAAGCTAGGTCCAAAAATTTAAGGGCAGCACGGTAGCACAGTGGTTCGCCCTGTGGCTTGACAGCACCAGGGTCCCAGGTTCGATTCCCCGCTGGTTCACTGTCTGTGCGGAGTCTGCACATCCTCCCCGTGTCTGTGTGGGTTTCCTCCGGGTGCTCTGGTTTCCTCCCACCGTCCAAAGATGTGCAGATTAGGTGGATTGGCCATGATAAATTGCCCTTAGTGTCCAAAAAGGTTAGGAGGGGTTATTGGATTATGGGGATAGGGTGAAAGTGAGGGCTTAAGTGGGTCGGTGCAGACTCGGGCCTCCATCTGCACTGTATGTTCTATGTTCTAATCCCCCATGTACCTGTCTCTGGAGCAATAAAACTGTCAATCACTGGCTAATGTAATGTACTACTATGTGAAATTGAATGGAAGATTTGCATTTCAAAGGTTGTCAAGGGATTTGAAGCCCTTTGAAGTGTACATGACTTTCTAGGAAGCCTCTGACACTTGTAACAGCTGCTGCCTTAGTCTGAGGCTGCAGATGTTAGGGAAGGGTGAGTGAAAATGCAGTGATTTTTCACCCTGCTGCCTGGACTGTTTTTCAGCTTTCAGGCAGCGGTGAATAATGGGTGTCTCTGATGGGGGGGGGGGTCTCTGTCGGGATGGTGTCTGTTTGGAGTTCTCCATTGGGTGGTCCAATAGGGGGATCTTAAGGGGGGGGGAAGGGTCTGGAGGCTGGTGGGGGGGTTGGGTCACCTTCATGCATGCGTGCTGTGTGTGTGTGTGGGGGGGGGGGGGGGGGTGGCCCGTTATTCCTGTCATTACTGGCGGGGGGTGGGGTGGGGAGAGGGTGCCCCCAGTTGTCAGTAGAGGGGGGGGCAGGATTTGCATTAAGGAGAAAGGGGGAGAGGTCACCCCTGGACCTCGGAAGCGGGCCACACACTCAAATTGGCGACCCATACCGGGAATCGGGTGGAATCTGGCGAGCTCTTCTCTCTGCATAAATTGGCATGGTGAAGGAGAGGGAAGCTCACCTGGGGGCTGCTCCTGGTGTCAACGGAGACCAGGAGCGAGTCCCCGCTGGCGGGAGCACTTATTATCCAGAACGGGAAATCCAGCCCAATGTATAAATTCAATGATCCAATGGTTTTTGTAATCAAGTGTTTCTCAATGAACCAGAAGGGCATTGGGTCAAGACCGACTCCAGGAACCTGAAGTCAAAATCTAGGCTGCCCTTGGGAAGAGGGAATTCTGCGCTGTCAGAGGTGATCCTAAAAGATGCCATTAGTCCGATTATTTATTCCTGAACCTATTGTGATCCCCCCCCCGCCACCCCCCATGCCCCCTTAGGTGACTACTCCATTAGATCAAAGCATCCACCCAGATCGCAGTGGTTTAAGAAGAAAGTTCCTCGACAGTGATCTCCTGAGGAGGAATATTTTGTTTTTAAATCCCGAAAATCCGTCACCCGCTTTGCAAGTGCAGAAGGCCCTTGATCCTCTAATCTTCTGCCTAACTCCAGGATTGATAAAAGGAGGATTGCAACTCTTCGTAAACCACTATTCCTGTATGATGCACTTGCACTTAATGCCTATTTCTTATACTTTTGTTGTGTTTTGGGTATTGGTACTGTAGATAATGTTGGCACGCAGGATTCTCACCTTTTGTGTTCTGTATTTCTGCAATTCTGGAGAGAATTAAGGTTGAACGATGCAGAACATGAGGCAGATATTTAGAACCAATGGGTTACGCAATGTCCTCGTGCACAGCAACCTGAAATCTCCAGCTCGCCATGGCCTCCCGTGGGAAACACTGAACAATTGGAGTCGAAACCTCACCTTCTTAAGAAGGAACTCCGAGTCCTCACAACTTGTGTAAAGATCACATTTTAAAATAATCTCTTATTTCTTTTACAGTGTATCTGCCCGAATGATTTGCGGCACATTTTCCTTCCAGCTCCACTTGCCTATAATTCACATTTTAGGAGCTTGTTCTGTGCACGGGGAGGAAGTGGCCATGTGCATCCCATTCATTCAACGCCTAACTATTTCCACCAACAGAGAGGATTGGGTGGAACAGTTTGTCTGAGAAATTACTGTGCTTCACTCTCTTTACTTCATCACACCTGCAATGGTTTCACTCAGGGAATTATTTAGCATTTATCTGTGATAAGTATACATTTGTTCGGGAAAGGCATGATTGCCTTCTTTAGCTTATTAGAGAGTACGGCAGTATCGATCATAGAATTCCGACAGTACAGAGGGAGGCCCATGGGTCCAACGAGTCTGCACTGACCCTCGGAAAGAGCACCCTACCCAGGCCCACTCCCCACGCCCCATCCCCCAAACCCCTTGGAACCTGCACATCTTTGGACACTAAGGGGCGAGTTAGCGTGGCCAATCCACCTAACCTGCACATCTTTGGACTGCGGGTGGAAACCGGGAGCACCCGGAGGAAACCCGAGCAGACACGGGGAGAAGGTGAAGACTCCGCACAGACAGTCACCCGAGGCCGGAATCGAACCCGTGTCCCTTGTGCGGAGAGTCTTCAGGTCCTTGAATTCAAAGGTTCAGGTGGTCTGGAGGACCGTTAACCTTGCCATATTTTGTTCACAGTATTGTTGGGAAGAGCGGTAAGCTCTGCCTCTGCTGGTTTGTCCTGTCATTTTGGAGGTTGTTCTGGCATCGTTCCATCCTTCCTTTTCTTCCATTCCTTCACGTTGAGTTGCACTTGGTTGGTTTAGCTGTTGCGCTGGTCAGTAGTTATTACCTTTACCTGTTTCTTGAGGGGTGGAGGACCATTATATTCAATTCCTTGTCGCTTTGTCCCCTTCTACTGTCGTGACGATGTCCTCTGTGGTAGAGGGTGAGTATTCCCGTGACTAGAATGAGGTTTATTGGTACACTCAGCTCTGCGTTTCAATCCCAAAACATTGGTCTGAAATTGTAGGACAGTGACCTCGCCTGTAGGAGTGCTTTGCTCCAAGTGGTTGGCATGGTTGCTTTGTTGGCCCGTTTGGATGTTGCTTTCCTTAGCCTGGAGCATGCTTGTGTCTTCATTGCTTAACTGGCTGAACAGTGGGTTGGCCTCTTGTGTCAATAAATCAATAGGTTCTCCTGGCTGCTGGGGCCACTTGTTAAATTAAACTCATTTGAGTATTTTATTACTTCGATTGAAATAAACATTGAAAGCTATTAGAACGTCTTCAAATTTGAAATGAAATGAAATGAAAATCGCTTATTGTCACAAGTCGGCTTCAAATGAAGTTACTGTGAAAAGCCCCTAGTCGCCACATTCCGGCGCCTGTTCAGGGAGGCTGGTATGGGAATTGAACCGTGCTGCTGGCCTGCCTTGGTCTGCTTTCAAAGCCAGCGATTTAGCCCTGTAATTTAGACGATGATTAATTGATTCTCTGCCTTGCAATACTGACATCAGCAGTTGGACCTACCGAGTAGAGCAGTGTGGTCACCTGCTGTGTTTCTGTATTTCCGTTTAAATCTGAAGCGACGCTGTGTCTGACAACTCTTTTCCTCCAAAGTCCGCAATTATATTCCCGTACCAGCCTCCCCGAACAGGCGCCGGAATGTGGCGACTAGGGACTTTTCACAGTAACTTCATTTGAAGACTACTTGTGACAATAAGCGATTTTCATTCATTTCATTCATATGATTGGGCCTTGGGTTAGTCCAGACTGATTTTGGAAGTGTGCCATGGGTTATACTTTTAAAATTGTTGGTTCTGTTTTAAGAACTGCCTGAATTCTAAGATGGCATCGTCATTCACTTGGAGACAAAGGGATTTCCGGTGATTGCTGGTTTTGGTGGTCACCGCTACAGTGGCGATTACGCTCAACAATTATTTTTCACCAATGGCTGCCTGGATCGACTGCTAACAGAGCTCTGTTGCTCAATGTTTTACTGTGAAGTTGCGGATTCGTTGAATCCTGCCTTTTGCTTTTTCTCAGCCGAGTTAAGAAATCGTGATTTGGCCAGATTGTTTTTTCAGTTTTCGTCGCAAGCTTGGACACCACGGACAAAATTCTCTGTAATCGGCGCGATGTCCGCCGACCGGCGCCAAAAACGGCGCAAATCAGTCTGGCATCGCGCCGCCCCAAAGGTGCGGAATCCTCTGCATCTTGACCGGCCAATCCCTAACCTTGAGGGGCTAGGCCTGAGCCGGACTGATTTCCGCCCCGCCAGCTGGCGGGAAAGGCCTTTGGTGCCCCGCCAGCTGGCGCGGAAGTGACATTACCGGGCGGCGCATGCGCGGGAGCGTCAGCGGCCGCTCACGGCATCCCCGCACATGCGCGGTGGAGGGAGTCTCTTCCGCCTCTGCCATGGTGGAGACCGTGGCGAAGGCGGAAGGAAAAGAGTGCCCCCACGGCACAGGCCCGCCCGCGGATCGGTGGGCCCCGATCACGGGCCAGGCCACCGTGGGGGCACCCCCCAGGGCCAGATCGCCCCTGCCCCCCCAGGACTCCGGAGCCCGCCTGCGCCGCCTTGTCCCGCCGGTAGGAGAGGTGGTTTAATCCACGCCGGCGGAACAGGCATTCTAGCTGCGGAACTTCGGCCCATCCGGGCCAGAGAATCGCCGGGGAGGGGGGGGGGGGGGCGCCAACCGGCGCGGCGCGATTCCCGCCCCCGGCGAATCTCCGGTGCCGGAGAATTTGGCAACCGGCGGGGGCGGGATTCACGCCAGCCCCCGGCGGGGGGGGTCGGAGAATCTCGCCCCACATTTTCATACACAGGGCTGGATTCTCCAAAAATAGGTCTATGTCCCCACACCTGTGTCAAAAATGCTCGCGTTTCACTCTGGACTTTCCTTAAGAAAGTCCTGAGCGATTCTCCAATTTGCAGGGGGCTGGCAGAGCCCCGGAGTGCTTCTAGCAGCTCTGGCTGCAGATACGGGGCCCTGTACCTCTGGTTGGGAGTCTGCGCATGCGCATGGCGGTGGCCGTCCCGTGCGACATGGCGGACTTGCACTCCGGACCCTGATGCAAGGCGTAGGTCCTCCCAAGATCGCGCGCGCCCGGGGATCGGTGCCGCCCGATCGCTTGCCTGACCGTCCATGAGGCCACCCCTGTTGAAGGATTCCCCCGCCCCCTACCAGGGTGGCTGCAGACAGAGTCCCCAGCCGCCACCAGCCGTTCTCAACGGCCGCTATGTGGTTCGAGCCACGCCGTCGGGAACTCGGCCAGTTTTCCTTGGACAATCGCGGGGGAGGGGGGCCTCTATCAATGGCGTAGTTCGTGACCGGGGGCCTCTGTCAATGGCGTAGTTCACGTGCGAGAGACTCCCAAGAGTTTCTTTGGGGACCGGAGAATCACGGGACAGCATCAGACTGGATTTCGGCGTAAATGCCAATTCTTCGCCCCCTCGCCGATCGTAATTTTGCCGTGGAGGCTCGGGGAATCTAGCCCACATACACTAGGATCATGTTTAAATTGCACTTCTGACTCTGAATTATTTAAGGGATTTTCAGGACTGGCTGTAACCTGGAGTTTTAAAAGATTTAGCTCACCCCTGCGTGGACTGCTGACTTGGCATCTGGGATTTGAAGCTGGATCTCCAATGGAGATTCAATGTATAGTCTTCAGCTGCAGGAAGCAATTTGAAATTTCTGCCTTCAGCTTCCAAGCCTTTCTTTTTTTTTGGAGCTTTCTCATGGCTCTGCATCTCTGCATCTTGACCTCCTTTTTGACCTGCTTTGCTGAATTTTAGCTCAGTCTTTCAGCACTGCTGAGGATGTTCCCCTTGGAGACGACGAGGTTGAGAGGAGATTTGATAGAGGTGCTCAAAATCATGAGTGGTCTGAACAGAGAAGGGGGCAAAGTTATTCCCGTTGACAGGGGGATCAAGAATCGGAGCTCACCAATTTAAGGTGATTGGCAGAAGCACCAAGGGTGATATAATGAAAACTCTGCCTATGGAACAAGTGGTTCATAGCTGGATGTACTGTCTGACAGTGTGGTGGAGGCAGATTCAATTGTGGCTTTTAAAAGTGAATTGGATGATTTTCTGAAGGGCAAGAAGCCAGACGATGGGGAAAGCGGGAGAAAGTGGGGCTGGCCAAATTGCTCTTGCATAGAGCTAGCATGAACAGTGGGCCACATGAGCTCCCCCTGTTGTGTGCCCATTCTCTAACCTGGCATCAGAGCCACTTACTAATCCCATTTCTCAGCTCATTGCCCGCAACCTTTAACATTTCTCCGTGCCCATGTGTTTCGGTAAATGCCTTTTAAATGTCGCAATATGTGGTTGAATGTTCTTTAGTGTGAATGGGGAACTGAGTAACGCTGGAGTCGGACCAAAGGGCTCTTTTTTTATCTGCCTCTGCTGAATCTAAATCGGGAAGTGCTCACTGATGCCACTGAGGTTGCCTGAACGGAGCAAGTGTTCCACTCCCTGGCACTCACAGTGCACACCTCCAGCGCTAAAGGAAAGTGATTTTTAATTAGAGTGGGGGTAATGACAGCTGATGAGAGTAGTGGTGACTGGAGGCAACGCTGTGTAATCCAAACCTTTTAGGCAGCTCCTCTTGTATCACTGTGACAGCTCTCAAGATTGGAGATTGGATAAGAAGATTATCTATTTAACACACAACGCACTCGGATGTCTCCAGTAAGCCTTCCCTCTTCTCATGGTGCTCCTGTGCACGTCCTCTGGCACTTTGAAATATTTTTCTGGATTACCGTTGCTGCCCTGGAGATGAAATGAAAAATGAAATTTTTCATGAAAGATGGAGTTTGTCATAGATTGTCAAACATTTGAGGCGGAGATGATTTACTTGAGCTCTGCTATCAGAATAAATGTTGGCTTGAACAAAGAGTATGAGAATGTCCAGCTCACAAGCTCAGAGTTTGCACTTTAGCATGGTCGGGTATCACAGATCCCACAAGGTGAATTAGGGGCGCAAATCAATTTTGCACTTGTGAGGATATTGTGTCCAATCGCTCAGCCCCGATAGGAGCCTTGCCTCTGGTCCCCGTGCCTCAAGGGAATAAATTGGAAACACCAAGAGCACCCTACTTAAGCCCACATCTCCACCCTATCCCCGGTAACCCCGTAACCCCACTTAACCTTTTTGGACACCAAGGGCACATAAACCTGCACGTCTTTGGACTGTGGGAGGAAACCGGAGCACCCGGAGGAAACCCACGCACACACGGGGAGAACGTGCAGACTCCGCACAGACAGCGACCCAAGCCGGGAATCGAACCTGGGACCTTGGAGCTCTGAGGCAGCTGTGCTAACCACTGTGCTACCATGCTGGGTGACAACTGAAAGGAAGAAAGACGTTTTATATTCGTACAGTAACTTACGCCATCCCAAAGCATTTTACAGCCATTGAAGTCCTGTAAGTGCGACCGTTGCAACGTCGAAAACGTGGTGGCCAATTTACATATAGCAAGGTCCCAAAATCAGCATTCCGATACTGACTAGGTAATCTGGCCTCTTCTTTTCATGAATTGGTTGGAATTTAAATGTCAGCCAATGGGTACCACGGTAGCATAAGTGGATAGACTGTGGCTTCACAGCACCAGGGTTCCAGGTTCGATTCCGCGCTGGGTCACTGTCTGTGCGGAGTCTGCACGTTCTCCCCGTGTCTGCGTGGGTTTCCTCCGGGCGCTCCGGTTTCCTCCCACAGTCCAAAGATGTGCAGGTCAGGTGGATTGGCCAGGCTAAATTGCCCTTAGTGGTCAAAATGGTTGGGAGGGGTTATTAGGTTACGGGGATAGGGTGAAAGTGAGGGCTTAAGTGGGTCGGTGCAGACTCGATGGGTCGAATGGCCTCCTTCTGCACTCTATGTTCTATCTATGTTCTGCAACATCAATAGCTTTCCACAGTGACATTTTGCAGTGAGTCACCGGACTCGGGACGTTAGCTCTTTTCTCTCCCTACAGATGCTGCCAGACCTGCTGAGATTTTCCAGCATTTTCTCTTTTGTGATATTTTGCAGGTTCTCCCTGTTCATCCTGGTTGTCTTTTAATTAATAAAACAGTAAAGTCAGAAGAATGAGCGATTTAAATGTGCTATTTCTTTTGCACATTTGAGATATTTTCTTCCCAGGCAACACTTGCGTTTAGTCAATAAAAGGTGTTCGCCTCACTTTTAGCTTGTTATTTTTCTGCTGTCAAATAAATGAATTGAGCCAAACCATATTTAACAGGAATCAGTCATGCACTCTGTGTGTGAGATCTGTATTTATAGACACGACACCCTGAAGCAGATGCTCAAAAGCTGCCTCTGTCCAATTCTAGATTGTGTTTGTGCAGAGCTGAATGTGGACCTGTTAAATTCAGGTTGTTTTTGGAAAGGCTCATGCTTCAACATCAAGGTCGACCTCAAATTCTACGTATAATTGCACTGGGCAAACAGGAGAGACAAGGTGGGATCTTCGAAGCTGAATGTAGGAGGATAAAATAGAAGGCCCTGTAATGAAATTACTTGCAGTGAATGAAAGGGTGTGTATTCGTAGAATGTTACAGTATAGAAACAGACTACTGCTCAACGCTGGTCTCTTTCAACATATGAACCAATCTGACTCTCAATATGCCCTTCCACTTCCCTCGTTCTCAAGCAACTACCTATTTCCCTATTTTCAAACAAATATGTACTCTGCTTTGGCAATGCTCTGTTGCAAAGAATTCCCCTTTCTGGCCATCCTTTTATGCAAAGACTTTCCGCCGAAGGTTCCCTTTCAATTTTTTAATGATTATTTCAGCAAAGAAATGACCAAATCTATTGATTATAATTTAGCTTGCCGTTGGGGTGAGGTTGGGATTTGAAATCTCCGTTCTGTCATAATATACACCAGTATATCATGGTGCAGACACACGCTGATGGACACACAGTGGGACCATATCAACACACACAACACCGCGGCCAATCACCAGTGAGAGCACACGCACTATAAAGACAGGGGGCATCAGAGTTCCTGCTCTTTCGAGTTGCAGCTAGCTAGGAGGATAGAGCTCACAGCCTGCAACACAGACATTCACCATGTGCTGAGTGAATCGACTGGTTAGGACAAGGCAAAGGTCTTTAGTTAAAGCTAGTATCGTGTTAACCCACAGTCTAAGTATGTTTAAACTGTTAATGGTTCATAAAATAGTGTTGCACTATTTCAAGTGTTGGTGACCTGTATGTGATCCAGAACACCCAACACATCATGATACCAGGTGTGGTGGGATATTAGCACTTCTGAGACCTACCTGCAAGTGATCTGCCTTCCGCCAGCATTCCGTCATCCTGCAACATGGACAACATCAGCCCGCCGCCGCCGCTCCGCATCGCCGGCAACCTCGGGGCC
Organism: Scyliorhinus torazame; assembly: GCF_047496885.1. Lineage (NCBI taxonomy): Eukaryota > Metazoa > Chordata > Chondrichthyes > Carcharhiniformes > Scyliorhinidae > Scyliorhinus > Scyliorhinus torazame. The sequence goes on from NC_092722.1 coordinate 187,969,387, forward strand.
AACTGGAAGATTTTCAAACAGCGCTTCCAGCTCTTCCTCGAAGCCACGGACAGGTAAGGCGCCTCGGACACCAGAAAGATTGCTCTTCTCCTCTCCACGGCCGGGGACCATGCCATCCATATTTTAAACTCTCTCACCTTTGCAGATGATGAAGATAAGATGAAGTTCAAGACGGTCCTCCTCAAGTTTGACACTCACTGCAGCGTAGAGGTGAATGAAAGTTTTGAATGCTACGTGTTCCAGCAGCATTTTCAGGGTAAGGATGAACCTTTCCAATCCTTTCTCACGCACTCCCCATCCTTGCACAATCTTGCAGCGACGGGCCCACCTCCGACTCCATGATACGCAACCAGATCGTTTTCGGTGTTCAGTCGGACCCCCTATGACAGCAGCTCCTCAAAGTAAAGCAACTCACCCTAGCGACCGCCATCGAGACCTGTGTCTTACATGAAAACGCCACGAGTCGGTATTCCCATATCCAAGCGGCTGAAACGGCGTGGCAATGTCCCCACGAGGCGGAACGGGTCCAAGTGATTGAGCACCTCCAGGGCCTCAGCCTGGATGAGGGCGGCCATTTTGCGTGCTTTTCGCGGACTCCTGTGCTTGTACGCACCAAACGAGGGGACGGCGACGTTGAGGAATGTAATGCACAGGCGTGCACCACGCACGACCGCAATGCGCATGCTCTGTGGCACAGCGAATGTGCTGACGTCGCGACGTGCGGCAACTGTGGCTCCGCCCATTTAAAGTGGCAATGCCCCGCAAAATCTCGACAATGCCTACGATGTGGAAGACTTGGCCACTATGCTGCCTGCTGTCGAGCAGCTCAGCCTGCCAATTCATATCGCTTCAGCCAGCCTCGCAGGAATGTTCGGGCAATTCAACACACGGTCACCGAGTCCGATGCGGACCTCCCACACAACAGTGACACCAAGGACCCGAAGGCGCCTTTTCTTGTCTGTGTCATAATGAAAAACAGGGTGTCCCCGAAGCAAAGACACCAGCCGCTGTCGGTATACAGCATCGATCCAGACGATGAGTGGTGTGCCACCCTGACGGTCAACCGGTCCCAAATACGATTCTGCCTGGACACTGGTGCCTCCACCAATCTCATGGCGTGGTCTGCTTTCCAAAGCCTTTGTGTCAAACCAACCATTCTTCCATCGGCCTGCCAGCTATTGGACTACAATGGCAACATCATTCCTGCGACTGGCTCATGCCTACTTGAAGTGACGCACAAGTCACGGAAAGCCATCCTTCCCTTCGAGATTGTGGTCTCCTCGAAGGACTACCTGCTTGGTGCACAGGCGTGCAAGGTGTTGAACCTCGTTCAAAGAGTTCACTCTCTCTCTCTCCTAATGACACGTCTGCCTTCCAGGACGCTGACTTCAGGGCGCAACTCAACGCCATCATCGACTAGCACCGCGACGTCTTCGAAGGCATGGGCACGCTCCCATATACTTACAAGATCCTACTCAAACAGAACGCCACGCCTGTGGCGCATGCACCTCGCAGAGTCCCAGCACCCCTCAAGGACCGTATCAAGCAGCAGCTGCAGGACCTCCAAGACCAAGGAGTGATCTCCAGAGTTATGGAACCAACCGACTGGGTCAGTTCCATGGTGTGCGCAAAAAAGCCTTCCGGCGAGCTCAGAATCTGTATTGATCCCAAGGATCTGAATCGCAATATCATGAGGAAGCATTATCCGATTCCCAAGCGCGAAGAGATCACATGCGAGATGGCTCGGGCCAAGCTCTTCACCAAACTTGACGCCTCGAAAGGATTCTGGCAAATCCAGCTCGACAAATCCAGCAGGAAACTGTGTACATTTAACACCCCCTTTGGCAGTTATTGTTCCAACAGGATGCCGTTTGGGATCGTATCGGCTTCAGAAGTGTTCCACAGGATCATGGAACAAATGATGGAAGGCATTGAAGGTGTTCGCGTCTATGTCGATGACATAATCATTTGGTCCACCACCCCTCAGGAGCATGTCAGTCGCCTCCGGCGCGTGTTCAAACTCATACGAGAGCAGGGCCTACGCCTCAACAGAGCCAAATGCTCCTTTGGTCAGACGGAACTCAAGTTCCTCGGGGACCACATCTCCCTGTTGGGTGTGCTGCCGGATGCGGACAAGGTGGCTGCCATGAAAACGCCAGAGGACAAGAAGACGGTCCTCCGATTTCTGGGCATGGTCAACTTCCTAGGGAAGTTCATCCCTAACCTCGCCTCTCATACCATGGCTCTCAGGAACCTGGTCAGGAAGACGACAGACTTCCAATGGCTCCCTACCCACGAGCGCAAATGGATAGAACTCAAAACCAAACTCACCACGGCCCCGGTCTTAGCTTTTTTTGATCCAGCGAAAGAGACAAAAATTTCAACCGATGCCAGCCAATCTGGCATTGGGGCGGTGCTCCTGCAACGCGACGAGGCCTCATCATGGGCCCTCGTTGCATATGCATCACGTGCCATGACCCCCATGGAACAGCGCTACGCGCAGACAGAAAAGGAGTGCCTGGGCCTTTTGACCGGTGTCGTCAAGTTTCATGATTATGTCTACGGACTTCCCCAATTCACTGTCGAGACCGACCATCGCCCGCTGGTCAATATAATACAGAAAGACGTGGACGACATGACGCCTCGCCTCCAGCGTATTCTTCTCAAGCTCTGGCGATACGACTTCCAGCTGGTATACACCCCGGGTAAAGACCTAATCATTGCTGACGCTCTCTCCAGGGCAGTCAACACTCCGTGTGACCCAGCGGGATTCGTCTGCCAGGTTAACTCCCATGTGGCCTTTGTGCCCTCCAATTTACCTACCACGGATGAACGCCTCGCCCAAATTCGCCGCGAGACAGCGGCTGACCCTTTGCTACAGCGTGTCATGCGCCACCTAACAGACGGGTGGCTCAAGGGCCAATGCCCTCAATTCTACAACATCAGAGATGATCTGGCGGTAGTCGATGGTGTTCTCCTGAAACTGGACCGCATAGTCATCCCGCACAGCATGCGCCAGCTCGTCTTGGAACAGCTACACGAGGGCCACCTTGGCATGTAAAAGTGCCGCCGATGGGCCCGAGAGGCAGTGTACTGGCCCGGCATCAATGACGACATCGCCAACACAGTGCTCAACTGCCCCACTTGTCAGTGCTTCCAGCCGGCCCAACCACGTGAGACCCTACAGCCCCATGAGTTGGTCACGTCCTCTTGGTCCAAGGTTGGCATCGGCCTGTTCCACGCGCTGGGCAGGGACTATGTCTTGATTGTAGACTACTTTTCAAACTACCCGGAGGTGGTACGTTTACACAACATCACATCGTCTGCAGTCATCTGTGCCTGCCAGGGCACCTTTGCTCGACACGGCATCCCACTCACTGTGATGTCGGACATTGGCCCCTGCTTCACAAGCCAGGAATGGTCCAACTTTGCCAGGAGGTACAACTTTGTGCATGTGACATCCAGTCCCCTGTACCCCCAATCCAACGGCAAAGCGGAGAAGGGCGTCCACATAGTCAAACTGCTCCTCTGCAAGGCTGCCGATGCTGGGTCCGATTTCTACCTTGCCTTGCTGGCCTATCGCTCGGCCCCACTGTCCACTGGCCTGTTGCCAGCCCAGCTGCTCATGGGTTGCACCCTGAGGACGACGGTGCCATCCATTTATGTCCCAGACCTCGACCACGTTCCGGTCCTTCGACGAATGCAAGTGTCTCGTGCACAGCACAAGGCGGCTCATGACTCCCGTGCAGCTGATCTCCCTGCTCTGGCTCCAGATGACAATGTCCGCATCCATCTTCCAGATGGTGGCTGGTCTGCAACCGCTGTGGTTCTTCTGCAGGTGGCTCCCCGCTCGTTCCTGGTTCGTCTACCGGATGGCTCCATTCTGCGCCACAATTGATGTGCCCTTCGTCTCGTTCCGCGCTCACTACGTGATCCTCCACCATTGCCACGCCCTCCTGTTTGCCCTGACCTGGACTATGCAGAGATTCCAGTCACTCTGCAAGCTCCTCACTCTGACGCAGTCCAGCCCGTTCCTAAGCTGGTGGCTCCCGACCCACCCTTGAGGCGGTCAACCAGAATTCGTCGCCCACCTCAGGGACTTAATTTGTGAACCTTGTGGACTTATGGACTTTCTAATTTGTTCTGTTCTTCCGTTTAATCGTTCAAGTGGTTTGTATATAGTGTTCATCTCGTCATTCTTGTGACACACTGTTTTTCTGCACCAGGCACCTTCCCATGTAAATAGCTTAGTTTTTATGTACATAGTCTTGTAAATATTTCGCACACACGTGGTCAGGAACATTCACCATACACTGTTTATTGCCATGCAGGTACATTTTTTATAAAAGGGGGGATGTCATAATATACACCAGTATATCATGGTGCAGACACACACTAATGGACACACAGTGGGACCAATCAACACACACAACACCGCAGCCAATCACCAGTGAGAGCACACGCACTATAAAGACAGGGGGCATCAGAGTTCCCGCTCATTCGAGTTGCAGCTAGCTAGGAGGACAGAGCTCATAGCCTGCAACACAGACATTCACCCTGTGCTGAGTGCATCGACTGGTTAGGACAAGGCAAAGGTCTTTAGTTAAAGCTAGTATCGTGTTAACCCACAGCCCTATTTCAAGTGTTGGTGACCTGTATGTGACTAAGAACACCCAACACATCACGGTCCATTCTAAAGCTGCCACACTACCAGAGTGGTTTAAAAAAAAAAAATTCCGTTCATCTAGAGATGGTACAGAAAGAAGGTACTGGCATTTGTGTAGCGCCACCACGGCCTCAGGTCATTCCGTGGCACTTTTCAATCGATGAAATATTTTTGCAGTGACTGTTGCAATGTCGGAGGTATCCCAGAGTGCATAACACATCAGTGACATTCATTGAATATTTCCTCGTCAAATTGCTCCTTCCAAAATGTAACACCTCCCACTTTTCAGGATTAAATTCCACCTGCCACTTTCCTGCCCATTTGGCCAATCTGTCTGTAGCTTCCTGCAACCCGGGACACTCAGCCTCACCATTAACCACCCGGCCTATCTTTGAACTTGAATTTTTTTATTTCCCCCACGTGAAAAGTGCCACGCCTGATTCGCAAAGCGTCTGACTCATCTGCCCCGGGGGTCATTTTAGCGAAGGTGGGGGGGGGGGCTCTGCCTTTTGCTGGATCACGCGGAGGAGAGGCGGGTTGCAATATACCCTCAGGCTGGCAGGGAGCCCTCTGGCAAGGTGATAAATTCTGCTTCGGAGACGATGGCAGCAGTGGTCAGTGTCAGCAGCCTGACCAAGGGGATGGGTGTGCAGCGGAAAGAAAGATGAATGAAGGTGGCACGGTGGTTAGCACTGCTGCCTCACGGCGCCGAGGTCCCAAGTTCGATCCCGGCTCTGGGTCACTGTCTGTGCGGAGTTTGCACAATCTCCCCGTGTTTGCGTGGTTTTCGCCCCCACAACCCAAAGACGTGCAGGGTAGCTGGATTGGCCGCGCTAAATTGCCCCTTAATTGGAAAGAATGAATCGGGTACTCTAAATTTAAAAAAAGACTCCACCACCTTCTGACTCAGGAACAACGGTGCCAAGGCTGACACATTGCTCATGCCTCTGGTCAAAAGTTACAAATTCCATCCTGTAATCTTATTGCATTTTATTGACAAGCATAGCTTCTGTTGCAAATGTATGTAATTGCTTGTGGCAATTTCAAATAAAATCTCAGAGCTTTGAGTTACTCTGAGCTGCGAAGATAGAAAACGCCGGATTATCCTTGTGTCTGAAATGGGATGATTGTTAATTACTGATAATCTGTGAAAGCAACATAGAAAATAGGGCCAGGAGGGGGCCATTCGGCCCTTCGAGCCTGCTCCGCCATTCATTATGGTCATGGCTGATCATCCAGCTGACGTACGAGGACACCCAGGTCTAGTTGCACATCGCCCTTTCAATCTGGAGCCATTCAGAATAATAATCCGCCTTCCTGTTTTTGCCATCAAAGTGGATAACCTCACATTTATCCACATTACCCTGCTTCTGTCATGCATTTGCCCACTCACTCAGCTGTTAAAAGCTGTTGACATCATGCAGATGAAGACCAGTGTTTAATTAAATATCAGAGCAAGCTATATTGCTGAACTGGAATGCCATTAAACTCTGTTTACCCAGGAAGACGTCGACAGAAAACATTCAAGTGCAAAGAAATTATTATTTATTCTTGCTGTGGAAGGGAATGCTCTCTAATGACCCAGAATAGATGAACGCTACGGCCTGCCCACACATTACGAACTGCACGGTCCATCCAGTTAGTTCATTTAATTTCGGAGATGCCACCTTCTTGTTGACACGCTGCCTTCATTAAATTTCATCTAATTTGACCTGACCTTTTACATCGAAAGTCGGGTACCCCTCGGAGTTACTCCAGCTCCATTGCCCCTGACTGTGCCACGAGCATGGCATAAACAGTAGTGGTATAACCATCCCAGACCAGACCCTAACAGTGGCTCGGATACTGGACAGAAACCCCAATATTTTATTTTAATTATGTAAGACTGCGAGGAAAGGATTCCTCGTTCCAGGAGTGATTCCTCGAAGAAATAGGGATATTATATATTAAAACAAACTTTATTACTAACATAGTATTATAATATCTTTATCGTCACAACAGAAAATAGCTTAAAATTACCCCTTAAAGAATACTACTCAATACAGTAAATACAACACCCTTAATTGCTATCTTTATTCCCACTTAAATAACAAGAAAATAAACCATGTCAGCTCTCATTTCACCTTAAATACCAATGACACAGAGGAATACATGCTTTACAGAATTATTCTTTTGAGAAACAGATAACTTGGTACTCCTTTTAAAGACAAGATCTGACGCCTGTCAGACTCATGCAGAAACTCTGGCCAGATGTCTTCAAAAACTGTTTGAACTGGCTTGTTTCAGCTCCCCCTTGTCCTCAGACAAGTCTGCACTATTTTAAAGACTGTTGAACTCTTTATAACTAAACTACAGAGAGCAAAACCTGACTTGCGGACCCAGCTTCGTCCAGAACAGGACTGAACTGATATTTTTTTCTCTCAAAAAGCCTAATGTGTTACCTCCACCCAGCAATGGCATCATCTCACCAAGCTGAAAACAAGCCAACTCCCCAGGGAATCCCCTTCATCAAAACACAATTGCATTAGCCGAAGCTTTTTGGTTAATTACACCTCTGGTTCCCAAAGGTTTTGGTATCTTACAACCTAAGAATCTTTTAAAACATGATTTCAGCAGTCAAACACACTCTGACCCAGGCTTTTAACCCTTACCTCGCCAAATACTTTTAATTATAATAATCTTTATTATTGTCACAAGTAGGCTTACATTAACACTGCAATGAAATTACTGTGAAAATCCTCCAGTCACCATACTCCGGCGCCTGTTCGGGTACACAAGCAATATATCTGAAGTTCCTACATTCATCACAGTGGAACATAGATACATAGAAGATAGGAGCAGGAGGAGGCCTGTTGGCCCTTCGAGCCTGCTCCGCCATTCATCACGATCATGGCTGATCATCCAACTCAATCGCCTAATCCTGCTTTCTCCCCATAGCCTTTGATCCCATTCTCCCCAAGTGCTATATCTAGCCGCCTCTTGAATATATTCAAAGTTTTAGCATCAACTACTTCCTGTGGTAATGAATTCCACAGGCTCACCACTCTTTGGGTGAAGAAATGTCTCCTTATATCTGTCCAAAATGGTTTACCCTGAATCCTCAGACTGTGACCCCTGATTCTGGACACACCCATCATTGGTAACATCTTCCCTGCATCTACCCTGTCTAGTCCCGTTAGAATTTTATAAGTGTCTATGAGATCCCCCCTCATTCTTCTGAACTCCAGCGAGAACAATCTCAACCTAGTCAATCTCTCCTCATATGACAGTCCCGCCATCCCTGGGATCAGTCTGGTAAGCCTGGCAGAGTGCCACTGCGTCAGGTGGTCCCTATGAAATGCTGTAAGAGGAAGGAAGGAGAAGGGGGGACGGGATTCTACTGACCCCCCGCCGGGTCGGAGAATCCCCAGGGGGGGGGCGGCGTGAATCCCGCCCCGACGCCGGCTGCCGTATTCTCCGGTTTTCGAGCGGGGGCCGTTAGCAGCGCCCCACCCCCCCCCCGGCCCACCCCCCAGCAATTCTCCGCGCCCTGGTGGGTCGGACAGTTCCGCCGGTGTGGATTGGACATGGTCCCACACAGCGGGACCTGCCAGGTAAGTTGGCTGGTGCAGTCGGGGGGGGGGGGCGCATGGGGGATCTGACCCCGGGAGGGGTGGGGGGGGGGCACGGTGGCCTGGCCCGTAATCGGGGCCCACTGATCTGCGGGAAGGCCTGTGCCATGGGGGCACCTTCCTTCCGCGCTGGCCCCTGTAGGGCTCCACCATGGTTGGCGTGGAGAAGACCCCCCCTGCGAATGCGGCAGAATACGCCGGCGGTTCTGCGCATGCGCTGACCCACGCAGTCCCTTCGGCGCCGCCGGCCTAGCCCCCGGAGAATTCCGCAACCTCCGGTCGGCCCGACGCTGGAGTGGTTCGCGCCGTTTTTTACGCCGGTGTGGGGCCATCGCGCCGATTGGGGAGAATCCCGCCTGGGGTGTTTGATGGTGGCACCAGACTGGAGGCGGTGGAAATGGTGGAGGATAGCCTGTTGACGTGGAGGCTGGGGGGATGGCAGGTGAGGACAAGGGGATCCATCTCATGGCTCTGGGAGGGGTTGAGGGCAGACACGCGGGAAATCGAAGGGCCAGCATCTCAGCCAGGCCCGCTGTATCGGAACCACCAATTGCGGGACAAGAACAGCATGTGGGAGCACTTGTGCATCATCAGAGCAGACAGGACAGAGTCCGAGAAACTGTGCTGATATAAGTCTGTACACAAGTATGTTTGTGCCTTGTAAAACACGTTACTATGGTAATAACACTCCTCAAATACAGTTCAGATTGGAACGAGAGTGCCAATATCCTCTCTATTGATTTAAACCTTTCCAGCATAATAGAGCCGGAATCTCTCGATCGTCAACTGCAGCTTTTTTTCACTCACTCGAGCTGGACTGATGATTATCTGGGATCAATTCTCCTGAATAAATATCCTTCTGCAGCAAGGGCACAGAGACTGGACTAATAGCAACTAAAGGCTAAGCATTCCCACGGCAAACCCCCAGGGCAACAGGGTTGAAGCCGAGCTAAAATAAAACCAAAATACTGCAGGCGCTGTGGAGATCTGAAGTGAAAACGGAAACGGCTGGAGAATCTCAGCCAGTCTGACAGTGTCAGAGGAATCGAAGCAGAGTCACAATGGACTCGAAACGTTGGCCCTTGATTCTCTCCCCAAACGCGCTGCCTGACCCCCTGAGTCTTCCCACCATTTCTCTTTTTATTTTAATCAAACTGTTGCTTCACCCGGTCACCACATTGGCTGGTATTGTAATGGGGTATTGCACCGAGTCTTTGCAATGAGTCTTGTAATGAGTAATGCGGACCAGGGAGCTCTTTGGAATATTTCTTGCGTGAAGCACCCTGGTTATTTTCGGGGTAGAAATAAATTCCTTCAGTCCGATCTCGGCTTTCAGTGGAGGATTTCCTGAAAGAAACATTCTCAAGGCAGAGCTGTTGTTGGCAAGGCCGCCATTTTATTGTCCATCCCCAGTTGTTAATTTTATATTCCTGTCCTCTTGCTCTCCTTGCGTCCTTCTTGCAGTTTGTTCCTCTCTCCAATTTATTCTCTGTGGTTGACGATCCCCGACTTGAAACTGTGCCTCCAACATTCCTCCTCAGATTTTGTTGTCCCACGGGGGGAAGAGTAGTCCTGCTTCTTCTCACCTGGGCAGCGCTGCATCGTATGCTGCGCTGGGGGAGAATTGGCTCCCCTCTCACAGATTGATTGGCCTTCGTCGCTTTGAGGCCACATTGCACCAGGTCTGCCGCACAGTAACCGGGGACAAAGGGGCCTTTTTCAAAATGGCAGCCGGTGATTAATGGTGCGCCTCAGGGGTCTGTGCTGGGACCACAACTTTTCACAATCTCCATTAATGATCTGGAAGAAGGCACTGTTGCTAAGTTTGAAGATGATACGAAGATCAGTAGAGGGACAGGTAGTATTGAGGAAGCAGGCCGTAGAAGGACTTGGACAGACGGGGAGATTGGACAAAGAAGTGGCAGATGGAATACAATGTGGAAAAGTGTGAGGTTGTGCACTTTGGAAGGAGGAATTTAGGCATAGACTATTTTCTAAATGGGGAAATGCTTCGGAAATCAGAAGCACAAAGGGACTTGGGAATCCTTGTTCATTATTCTCTTAAAGTTAACGTGCAGGTTCAGTCGGCAGTTAAGAAGGCAAATGCAATGTTAGCTTTCATGTCGAGAGGGCTAGAATACAAGACCAGGGATGTACTTCTGAGGCTGTATAAGGCTCTGGTCTGACCCCATTTGGAGTATTGTGAGCAGTTTTGGGCCCCGTATCTAAGGAAGGATGTGCTGGCCTTGGAAAGGGTTCAGAGGAGGTTCACAAGAATGATCCCTGGAATGAAGAGCTTGTCGTTGAGGACTCTGGATCTGTACTCGTTGGCGTTTAGAAGGATGAGGGGGGATCTTATTGAAATTTACATACTGCGAGGCCTGGGTAGAGTGGACGTGGAGAGGATGTTTCCACTGGTAGGAAAAACTAAATGCAGAGGACATAATCTCAGACTAAAGGGATGATCCTTTAAAACAGTAATGAGGAGGAATTTCTTCAGCCAGAGGGTGGTGGAACTCTTTGCCGCAGAAGGTTGTGGACGCCAAATCACTGAATGTCTTTGAGACAGAGATAGGTAGGTTCTTGATTAATAAGGGGATCGGAGTTATGGGGAGAAGGCAGGAGAATGGGGATGAGAAAAATATCAGCCATGAATGAATGGCGGAGCAGACTCGATGGGCCGAGTGGCCTAATTCTGCTCCTACGTCTTATGATCTTATTCATCCGAGGCTGGTCCAGGTTGACATTTACGCTCCACACAAACCTCCTCCTGCTCTCACATCTAACTTAGTCAGCTCACCCTTCTATTCCCTTTTCTCTCATGTACTTTGCTAGCTTTTCATTAAATGAATCCATACCGTTTGCCTCGACCACTCCCTGAGTTCCACATTCTCACCACTCTGTGAGTAAGGAAGTTTCTCCTGAATTCCCAACTGGAATTTTGTGGGTGCCTTACGTTCATAGCCACTAGTTTAGATGCACACCTGCACCCCCCCTCCCCCCCCCCCCCCCCCAACATTGGCCAAGTGATTAGAAAGAGGATTAGCTGTTTTTCAACTGAGATACTAAACATAGACCTGCCTGCCCTTGTGAGTGGCTGTAAAAGACCCCATGGAAAAATGGCAGCGTTCTCCCATTACTTATCCCCTTGCGATTTGTAGGACCTTCTGGCGGGGGTGGGGGGGGCTCATCCAAAAGACGGCTCATTTAAACTGGACCACTCCCTCAGTACTGCCCTTGAGAATGTTCCAGCCCAGGTTGTACAAAAAGTAAGCCGCTCCAGAAACACGGTTTTGGACCATTTCGGCCTTTGAACTCAAGGCCGGAGTGTGACTTAAACCCACAACATTCTGCCACCCACTGAGGCAAGCCTGTTGCACAAAAGGGGAATGAAAGGATAACAGTGGCCAACTCGCATTTACCCAGCGTTTCCAGCACAGTAAAGCTGCCCTTCACAGGAATGGGATCAAGTGGAATTCAGCAGCAAGACACACATGGAGAAATTCAGGGCAGGCTACCTAAACCTTGGTCAAAGAAATCCTGAGGAACAGGAGGAAGGAGAGATTTAGGGAGGGACTTGCAGAGTTTAAGCCTCTGCAGCTGAAGAAGTGGACTCCAGTGGTGGAGCAATGAAATTGGGGGTCTGTGCAAGGGGCCAGAATTGGAGGGCTGGGAGGAGGCAGCTAGTTGGTATTAGGACTACAGCTGATGTGGTGCAGGGACAGAACAAAGAACAATACAGCACAGGAACAAGCCCTTCGGCCCTCCAAGCCTGTACTGGTCATGATACCAATCTTTGCCAAAGCCCTCAGCACTTCCTTGTGCCGTATCCCTCTATACCCATCCGACCCATGTGTTTGTCAAGATGCCTTTTGAACGCCGTTAATGTGTCTGCTTCCACAACCTCCCCTGGCAACGCGTTCCAGACACTCACCACCCTCTGCGTAAAAAAAACTGTCTCGCACATCTCCTCTAAACTTTGCCCCACGGACCTTAAACCTCTGCCCCCTGGTGACTGACCCCTCCACCCTGGGAAAGAGTGCTTGCCCATCCACTCTAACCATCCCCCTCATAATCTTGTAGACCTCTATCAGGTCACCCCTCAACCTCCGTCTTTCTAGTGAAAACAGTCCGAGTCTATTCAGCCCCTCCGCAGAGCTAACTCCCTCCAGAATTGTGCGCGATATTCCCAAGTGCGGCCTTACCAAGGTTAGGCCTCCATGATGTAATTCAATGTTGTGATCTCTTTGTGATTCTATGTAATATGATTCGATCCATGCATCCTGGCCCCTAACACTTGGTTTCCGCCCCAACTGCGCAGTAAATGCAGATCTATAATTGTCGTCAGACATCACTTCCACAGCTTGTGCCGAAAGTTGCGAAAACCAGAACTTAGCAGCACTGATTGCTGCCAAGTGAGAAGACTTATTTACACTTTCCCATCTGGGCTGCAATTACCCAATTTTGTGTCCAGTGAGTTGAGGCGGAGCTGTGCTAGTTTGCAAAATCCCAGGAGAGAGGTGAGAAATGCGTCACAGTCTTGTACGGCAAAGGGAAAAGAAACAAAAAAAAAATCAATGCTTTCAATTTCTGACCAGGCAAATAGGAGAAGTTTGTTTTTATTTAACTGTAACTTTACCCTTGCTGCTTCCTCAGGCAGAGAAAGCTGCGAGGAACCTGGGGGCTGCCCAGCCAGATCTTTCTGTGCTGATTGCGACTGCTCGGTCAGGGCAAGCTGCACCCGATTCAGCTCAAGGTGAACAAGGCTGTTTGTACAACATACCCGCAGGTGGAAGGGGTTCAGAGGCAGGCACTGCCATAGTGGTAATGCCACCAGTTTAATAATCCACACAACCAGGGTAATTGGCTGGGGAACAAACACAGGAAATATGCTGGACAATCTCAGCAGGTCTGACCGCATCCATCGGCAGAGAGGGGTGTTGTGTTATTCACCCTGGGGTAACACGGACTGCAACTCGATGCAGATAATCTGTAAAGCAAGCATACACCAAACGTAGGCACTGGTTCAATACGATTTATTGAACTTCTATAACAATGCACACAGCTGGCTGTAGGTTGACTCTCTACTATAAGTGTACTAACTCTAACTTACTAGACCAGGCTAGCTCTGATCCACGTGTGGAAGGTGCTGACTGATATATACACCCTGACTGTCACTACAGTTGTCACCAGTGGAAAGAGGCGGAGTGCTGATGCCTCGTGTGTTTTATAGTTGGAAGCCCCCCCTCTGGTGTTCTGTCTGGTGATTGGTTGTGTTCTGTTCTGTATATTGATTGGCTCACCTGGGTGTCTTGTCACTGCCTGTTTTTACCTCATGATGTGCATGGGTGCATATTATGACAAGGGGCAGATGGGGGGGGGGGGGTGAGAGGTGCGGGGGGGGGGTGGCACGGTGGTTAGCACTGCTGCCTCACAGCTCCAGGGACCCGGGTCCAATTCTGGCCTTGGGTGACTGTCTGTGTGGAGTTTGCACGATCTCCCCTATGTTGGCATGGGTTTCCTCCGGGTGCTTCCACAGTCCAAAGACGTGCAGTGTGAGGTGGATTGGCTGCGCGAAATTGCTCCTTTGTGTCCAAAAGGTTAGGTAGGGGATACCGGGATAGGGTGGAGACGTGGGCTTAAGTACGGCGCTCTTTCCAAGGGCTGATGTAGGCTTGATGGGCCAAATTGCCTCCTTCTACACTGTAAATTCTATTGGGATAAAGAGGAAATGTCTCAAAGAAGGTCACAGAGAGGTGGAGGGGGTTGAAACTTACAAGATACTGCGAGGCCTGGATAGGGTAGATGTGGAGAGGATGTTTCCACTTATAGGAAAAACTAGAAGCAGAGGACACCATCTCAGGCTAAAGGGACGATCCTTTAAAACAGAGATGAGGAGGAATTTCTTCATCCAGAGGGTGGTGAATCTGTGGAACTCTTTGCCGCAGAAGGCTGTGGAGGCCAAATCACGGAGTGTCTTTAAGACAGAGATAGATCGGTTCTTTTTTTTTTTTTAATAATATTTTATTGAAAATTTTTGGTCAACCAACACAGTACATTGTGCATCCTTTACACAACATTATAACAATACAGATAATAATGACCTTTTTTATTTAAACAAGAACAAAAGAAAACAACAACAAATAAATAAATATTAAATAACAAAAATAAAAACTAGCCCTAATTGGCAACTGCCTTGTCTCAGGCCACCCCCCCCCCACCCCCCCACCCCCCCAAGTCCTGGGCTGCTGCTGCTGCCTTCTTTTTTCCCCCATCTATCTTTCCGCAAGATATTCGACGAACGGTTGCCACCGCCTGGTAAACCCTTGAGCCGACCCCCTTAGGACAAACTTAATCCGCTCTAACTTTATGAACCCCGCCATATCATTTATCCAGGTCTCCACCCCCGGGGGCTTGGCTTCTTTCCACATTAGCAATATCCTGCGCCGGGCTACTAGGGACGCAAAGGCCAAAACATCGGCCTCTCTCGCCTCCTGCACTCCCGGCTCTTGTGCAACCCCAAATATAGCCAACCCCCAGCTTGGTTCGACCCGGACTCTTACTACTTTCGAAAGCACCTTTGTCACCCCCATCCAAAACCCCTGTAGTGCCGGGCATGACCAAAACATATGGGTATGATTCGCTGGGCTTCTCGAGCACCTCGCACACCTATCCTCCACCCCGAAAAATTTACTGAGCCGTGTTCCAGTCATATGTGCCCTGTGTAATGCCTTAAACTGAATCAGGCTTAGCCTGGCGCACGAGGACGACGAGTTTACCCTGTTTAGGGCATCTGCCCACAGCCCCTCCTCGATCTCCTCCCCTAGCTCTTCTTCCCATTTCCCTTTTAGTTCGTCCACCATAGTCTCCCCTTCATCCCTCATTTCCCTATATATATCCGACACCTTACCGTCCCCCACCCATTTCTTCGAGATGACTCTGTCCTGCACCTCTTGTGTCGGGAGCTGCGGGAATTCCCTCACCTGTTGCCTCGCAAAAGCCCTCAATTGCATGTACCTGAATGCATTCCCTTGGGGCAACCCATATTTCTCAGTCAGCGCTCCCAGACTCGCGAACTTCCCATCCACAAATAGATCTTTCAATTGCGTTATACCTGCTCTTTGCCACATTCCATATCCCCCATCCATTCCCCCCGGGGCAAACCTATGGTTGTTTCTTATCGGGGACCCCCCCAATGCTCCGGTCTTTCCCCTATGTCGTCTCCACTGTCCCCAAATCTTCAGTGTAGCTACCACCACCGGACTCGTGGTATAGTTCCTTGGTGAGAACGGCAATGGGGCTGTCACCATAGCCTGCAGGCTGGTCCCCCTACAGGACGCCCTCTCTAATCTCTTCCACGCCGCTCCTTCCTCCTCTCCCATCCACTTACTCACCATTGAAATATTAGCGGCCCAATAATACTCACTTAGGCTCAGTAGTGCCAGCCCCCCCCTATCCCTACTACGCTGTAAGAATCCCTTCCTCACTCTCGGAGTCTTCCCGGCCCAAACAAAACCCATGATACTCTTTTCTATCCTTTTGAAAAAAGCCTTTGTGATCACCACCGGGAGGCACTGAAACACAAAGAGGAATCTCGGGAGGACCACCATCTTAACCGCCTGCACCCTCCCTGCCATTGACAATGCTACCATATCCCATCTCTTGAAATCTTCCTCCATCTGTTCCACCAACCGTGTCAAATTTAGCCTGTGCAATGTGCCCCAATTCTTAGCTATCTGGATCCCCAGGTAACGAAAGTCTCTTGTTACCTTCCTCAACGGTAGGTCTTCTATTTCTCTACTCTGCTCCCCTGGATGCACCGCAAACAGCTCACATTTCCAATGTTCAATTTATACCCTGAAAAATCCCCAAACTCCCCAAGTATCCGCATTATTTCTGGCATCCCCTCCGCTGGATCCGCCACATATAGTAGCAGATCATCCGCATATAAAGATACCCGGTGTTCTTCTCCTCCCCTAAGTATTCCCCTCCATCTCTTGGAACCTCTCAGCGCTATCGCCAGGGGCTCAATCGCCAGTGCAAACAGTAATGGGGACAGAGGACATCCCTGCCTTGTCCCTCTATGGAGCCGAAAATATGCCGATCCCCGTCCATTCGTGACCACACTCGCCACTGGGGCCCTATACAACAGCTGCACCCATCTAACATACCCCTCTCCAAACCCAAATCTCCTCAACACCTCCCACAGATAATCCCATTCCACTCTATCAAATGCTTTCTCGGCATCCATCGCCACTACTATCTCCGTTTCACCCTCTGGTGGGGCCATCATCATTACCCCTAACAGCCTCCGTATATTCGTGTTCAGCTGTCTCCCCTTCACAAACCCAGTTTGGTCCTCATGAACCACCCCCGGGACACATTCCTCTATTCTCATTGCCATTACCTTGGCCAGGACCTTGGCATCCACATTGAGGAGGGAAATTGGTCTGTAGGACCCGCATTGTAGCGGATCCTTTTCCTTCTTTAAGAGAAGCGATATCGTTGCTTCTGACATAGTCGGGGGCAGTTGTCCCCTTTCCTTTGCCTCGTTAAAGGTCCTCGTCAGTAGCGGGGCGAGCAAGTCCAAATATTTTCTGTAAAATTCAACTGGGAATCCGTCCGGTCCCGGGGCCTTTCCCGTCTGCATGTTCCTAATTCCTTTCACCACTTCTTCTACCGTGATCTGTGCTCCCAGTCCCACCCTTTCCTGCTCTTCCACCTTGGGAATTTCCAGCCGATCCAAAAAATCCATCATTCTCTCCCTCCCATCCGGGGGTTGAGCTTCATACAATTTTTTATAAAATGTCTTGAACACTTCGTTCACTCTCTCCGCTCCCCGCTCCGTCTCTCCTTCCTCGTCCCTCACCCCCCCTATTTCCCTCGCTGCTCCCCTTTTCCTCAATTGGTGTGCCAGCAATCTGCTCGCCTTCTCTCCATATTCATACTGTACACCCTGCGCCTTCCTCCATTGTGCCTCTGCAGTGCCTGTAGTCAGCAAGTCAAATTCCACATGCAGCCTTTGCCTTTCCCTGTACAGTCCCTCCTCCGGTGCTTCCGCATATTGTCTATCCACCCTCAAAAGTTCTTGCAGCAACCGCTCCCGTTCCTTACTTTCCTGCTTCCCTTTATGTGTCCTTATTGATATCAGCTCCCCCCTAACCACCGCCTTCAACGCCTCCCAGACCACTCCCACCTGAACCTCCCCATTGTCATTGAGTTCCAAGTACTTTTCAATGCATCCCCTCACCCTTAGGCACACCCCCTCATCCGCCATTAGTCCCATGTCCATTCTCCAGGGTGGGCGCCCTCTTGTTTCCTCCCCTATCTCCAAGTCTACCCAGTGTGGGGCATGATCCGAAATGGCTATAGCCGTATATTCCGTTCCCCTCACCCTCGGGATCAATGCCCTACCCAACACAAAAAAGTCTATGCGTGAATAGACTTTATGGACATAGGAGAAAAACGAGAACTCCTTACTCCTAGGTCTACTGAATCTCCACGGGTCCACCCCTCCCATCTGCTCCATAAAATCCTTAAGCACCTTGGCTGCTGCCGGCCTCCTACCAGTCCTGGACTTCGGCCTATCCAGCCTTGGTTCCAACACCGTGTTAAAGTCTCCCCCCATTATCAGCTTTCCGGTCTCTAGGTCTGGGATGCGTCCTAGCATTCGCCTCATAAAGTTGGCATCGTCCCAGTTCGGGGCATACACGTTTACCAAAACCACCATCTCTCCCTGTAATTTGCCACTCACCATCACGTATCTGCCCCCGTTATCCGCCACTATAGTCTTCGCCTCGCTTCCCCACTAATATAGCCACCCCCCTGTTTTTCGCATCCAGCCCCGAATGGAACACCTGCCCCACCCATCCTTTGCGCAACCTAACCTGGTCTATCAGTTTCAGGTGCGTTTCCTGTAGCATAACCACATCTGCTTTAAGTTTCTTAAGGTGTGCGAGTACTCGTGCCCTCTTTATCGGCCCGTTAAGCCCCCTCACGTTCCACGTGATCAGCCGAGTTGGGGGGCTTCCCACCCCCCCCCCCCCCCTTGCCGGTTAGCCATCATCTTTTTCCAGCTTCTCACCCAGTTCCCACGCAGCTGTATCTCTCCCAGACGGTGCCCCCCCGCCCATCCTTTCCCGTACCCACTCCCCCCTTTCTCCAGCAGCAGCAACCCAGTAATTCCCCCCTCCCCCCCCCCCCCCCTGCTAGACCCCCCGCTAGCGTAATTACTCCCCCCATGTTGCTCCCAGAAGTCAGCAAACTCTGGCTGACCTCGGCTTCCCCCCGTGATCACGGCTCGCACCGTGCGACGCCCCCTCCTTCCTGCTTCTCTATTCCCGCCATAATTATCATAGCGCGGGAACCAAGCCCGCGCCTCTCCCTCGGCCCCGCCTCCCATGGCCAACGCCCCATCTCCTCTCCCTCCCCACCTCCCCCCATCACCACCTGTGGGAGAAAGAAAAGTTACCATACCGCAGGATTAAAACATAAAACCCCTCTTCGCCCCCCCCCATTCGCCCCACCACTTTGTCCAAACGTTCATTTTCATAATCCAATCATTCCAATTTTTCTTCTACAATAAAAGTCCACGCTTCATCCGCCGTTTCAAAGTAGTGGTGCCTCCCTTGATATGTGACCCACAGTCTTGCCGGTTGCAGCATTCCAAATTTTATCTTCTTTTTGTGAAGTACCGCTTTGGCCCGATTAAAGCTCGCCCTCCTTCTCGCCACCTCCGCACTCCAATCTTGATAAACGCGGATCACCACGTTCTCCCATTTACTACACCGAGTTTTCTTCGCCCATCTAAGGACCATTTCTCTATCCTTAAAACGGAGGAATCTCACCACTATGGCTCTGGGAGTTTCTCCTGCTCTCGATCCTCGCACCATAACTCGGTATGCTCCCTCCACCTCCAACGGACCCGTCGGGGCCTCCGCTCCCATTAACGAGTGCAGCATCGTGCTCACATATGCCCCGACGTCCGCCCCCTCCACACCTTCAGGAAGGCCAAGAATCCTCAAGTTGTTCCTCCTTGCGTTGTTTTCCAGTGCCTCCAACCTCTCCACAGATCGTTTCTGGTGTGCCTCCTGTATCTCCGACTTCACCACCAGGCCCTGTATATCGTTCTCATTCTCTGCTGCTTTCGCCTTCACGACCCGAAGCTCCTGCTCCTGGGTCTTTTGTTCCTCTTTCAGCCCTTCAATCGCCTGTAATATCAGGGCCAACAACTCTTTCTTCATTTCCTTTTTTATCTCCTCCACGCAGCGTTTCAAGAACTCTTGTTGTTCAGGGCCCCATATGAAACTGCCACCTTCCGACGCCATCTTGGTTTCTGCTTGCCTTCCTTGCCGTTGTTCCAAAGGATCCGCTGCAATCCGGCCACTTTCCTCTCCTTTTTCCATCCGTGTCCAGGGGGAACACCCTTCTTGTTTACCGCACGGTGTTTTTAGCCGTTAAAATTGCCGTTGGGGCTCCTATCGAGAGCCCAAAAGTCCGTTCCACCGGGAGCTGCCGAAACGTGCGACTCAGCTGGTCATCGCCGCACCCGGAAGTCAGATAGATAGGTTCTTGATTAATAAGGGGATCAGGGGTTATGGGGAGAAGGCAGGAGAATGGGGATGAGAAAATATCAGCCATGATTGAATGGCGGAGCAGACTCGATGGGCCGAGTGGCCTAATTCTGCTCCTATGTTTTATGATCTTATAGTCTTGTGGGTTAGGGAGGGAATTCCAGAAATCGGGGATCAGACAGCTGAAGGCACGACTATCAGTGTTGGAGCGATGGCATTTGACCATGTACACGAGGTCGGAACAGGTTGAGAAGAGGGGTGGTGGTGTGGGGGTGGGGGATTGCAGAGGAAGGTGCATGGAGACAATGGCTTCAGTCTTCCCATTTAACTGGAGGCCGTTCTGCTGATTCAGCATGGGGTGGTGGACATTGCACGAGACGAAATAGAGGCAGAGGAAGAATAGGGAGGTGCCTGTGTGGTGCTTAACCCAAGGTGGTTGGGGCAGCACGGTAGCATAGTGGTTAACACAATTGCTTCACAGCTCCAGGGTCCCAGGTTCCATTCCCAGCTTGGATCACTGTCTGTGCGGAGTCTGCACATTCTCCCTGTGTGTGCGTGGGTTTCCTCCGGGTGCTCCGGTTTCCTCTCACAAGCCAAAGATGTGCAGGTTAGGTGGATTGGCCACGCTAAATTGCCCTTCGTGTCCAAAATTGCCCTTCGTGTTGGGTGGGGTTACTGGGTTATGGGGATAGGGTGGAGGTGTTGACCTTGGGTCGGGTGCTTTTTCCAAGAGCCGGTGCAGACTCGATGGGCCGAATGGCCTCCTTCTGCTCTGTAAATTCTATGGTAATTACTTACCGAGAGGAGTGTCAAAATGATCTCTAAAGGCGGGTTCAGCTGCATCTTCAAACAATACATATGTAAGAGTCATCTGGGGACAAGAACTGTCTAACGAGAAAAAGGAGCTAATTAGTTTTGAAGGAGCATTTCCTCTCACAGATACAGGAACCTTCTGAGGCCTAAGGCTTTACCCATTCTGCTGATGTGTTAAAGATCTTTCCACAAAAGAAAGGCAATAGTCACTTGAGAACTGCAATCAATAAATGCATTCTCGACAAAGCCAATAGTGATTAGTTTCCAGCAGGTTAACCCTGTTGCAGCATAATCCCTCCAGAAAATGAATTGGGATTGGCTGTGACAGCAGCCATCGCATCTTTCAAAGGCAAATTGAGATGATATTTGAGGTTGCTGACTAAGTTGTTCTGATGGGTATTTGGGTTGAATGACCTCGTTCAGCCCGAGAAACCTCAACCGTTCGAAACTCCCCACCAGCCCCGATGAGCTAATTAACAGGGTTGATGTACGTGTGATCCATCTGGCTGGGCAAGAACCATCATGTTTGCCAGAGGCTTCCCCCTCCTAGGTTGCCTGGGTATGAGCAGGTTGATACAATGTCTTCAGACATTGAGGGTTTGGTAGCCTAGTGGTTATTGGTCTAGGTCAGCAAGCTGAAGATTGAGTTCATAATTGAAGTCCGGCATGTTATATATTGAATAAAATATGTGCATTTGAGGACTGAAGTCACATAAAATGACTTGATTGTCATTCAACCCTATCCTGGTTTACTCGAACCCTTTTTAAATGGATACAACTATAGGCCCCCATTCTGTGCTGGATTCTGTTCTCTTGCTAGTGGGTGTGAAGGCTGGGTTGGGGGGGGGGGGGGCACATAAAATCCAGCAAATGACCTTCCTGTCGTCAATCGCCCACCCCTGGCCTATCTGATCTAAGGGCTAGGGGTGGAACGGGGGTTGGTGCGGAGGATGGCAGGGGAAGTGTTCGACCAATTGTAGCCCTTAAGTCGCTAATTATTGGCCACTTGAGTGCCTCACCTTGCCCCTGTCTGTATTTGTCTTTATCTTTAACTGCACGGGCTGGTGTAGGGCAAGGGGTAGCTGGGGGGTTCCTTTGTAGGCCCCCTGTGCTCTTTGGAGCCACCATCCACTCCAAGGAGATCCATCCCTTTAAAAGCTCCCTTGAAATCTTTAACCTGCCGTCTACCCCACCACCACCACCACATCTCCTCCCCCGTCCCCAGATTTACCTGGTTTTGTGAGGGCCATGAAGAATCCCGCACGAGTTGTAGGATAGAAAGAAATAACATTTATTTACAATAACATATATATACAACAGCAGCAACTCCCTTGCTGCTCACTCCTCTCCAGGTGGTTCCAAACTGGCCAGCTTTATTTATGCAGGGAATCTGCTAATGATTTCTCCGCCCCCCCCCCCTTCATCGGGGAAGCTCATACTCCCAAAGGATCGTGGGATTGCCGTTAGTCCCCAGCCAATGGTAAGCAGGCAGGTTATAACACCCCTCCCCCCGCCAAAGTCCAAGGAATCCACCGAAGACCCTGGCGAAGGAGGGCGTCGGACTCGTTTTGCCGCAGGCCGGACACCATTTGCACGAGGCGCTGGATCAGGTGGGGTGTAACGAGACGGAGAACGGCGCTTCCGTGATGAACGGCGCAACGGTTGTAAATCCACGGCCCGTGGGCCTGAGGACTCCCCCTCTGATGCGTCCTGTGTCTCCATCTCGGAGTCGAGTCCGCTACCTCCGTCATCTCGGCGTCTCTATCTCCTGCAACGACCTACGCAGGCTTTGAGTGCGGCACCAGAGGAAGATTGTGAGGAATACTCCCCACTGTGTCTGGTCTCTGTGGCTGTAGAAATGAGCTCCGGGGGCGGGGAATCTTTGGAAGAGATGGTCTTCTGGACCGAACATGATCTACATGCTTGCACTGGAGACGACCCTGGGCTTGCTCCTGGTAAGAGATCGGGCCCGTTCGGCGAAAGATAACGCCAGGGACCCACTGGGCACCACCAGCAAAATTGCGAACCAACACTGGGTCACCGGGCGCAAACTGCCGAATCGGCCGATGCCGAGAAAAACCCTGTCCCTGCCGTTCTTGTGTGCGGCGTACTTTTGCGCCAATGTCCGGGAAAACCATGCTAAGGCGGGTGCGACGTCTCCGGCCCATCAGGACCTCCGCGGGAGCTTCCCCAGTCACTGCATGTGGAGTGGTCCTATATGAAAACAAAAAACGAGCCAGTCTCGTGTCCATAAATCCGGAAGACTGCTTCTTTAGGCCTCGCTTGAATACCTGCACTCCGCCAACCCATTGGAAGCCGGGTGGTATGGAGCGGTGCGGATATGGCGGATGCCATTCATCTTCGTGAACCTCACAAACTCCTCACTGGTGAATGGAGTGCCGTTGCCCGTGACCAGCACCTCAGGGAGGCCATGCGTACTGAAAGACAAACGCATCTTCTCAATCGTTGCGCAGGATGTTGTGCCTACCATCTTATGCACCTCTAACCATTTAGACTGGGCATCGATTAATAGAAGGAACATGGATCCTTGAAAAGGGCCGGCGAAATCTGCATGCAAGCGTGCCCAAGGCCGCCCTGGCCATTCCCAGTGATGTAGGGGCGTGGCCGGCGGAAGCTCCTGGTGCTCCTGACAAATGGAGCAGTTTTGGGCCACCTTCTCAATGTCAGTGTCGAGACCTGGCCACCAGATATGACTCCGGGCCAACATTTTCATCTTGGTCACGCCCGGATGCCCATTGTGTAAGTCTGATAATATCAGCTCCTGGCCTTTTTCCGGGACAATCACACGCGTCCCCCACAAGAGGATGCCGTCTTCCACGCTGAACTCTGACAGCTTGGAGGAAAATGCCCACAACTCGCCTGGGAGCTGTCTATGCTGCCCACCATACAGGACTATGTGCCGAACCTTTGACAGGACTGGCTCCGTCTGGGTCCACTCACGGATCTGTGACAGGAAAGGAGTCCATAAAATTTAGGGTTGCAACCACCTCACCGGTCGTGGGGGTCGACATGGGGCCGGTCGATAAAGTCAATCGGCTCAGTGCGTCGGCATTCGCTATCTGGGTTCCTGGTTTGTGCTCCAGAGAATACTCATAGGCAGCGAGCAACAAAGCCCAGCGCTGGATCCGTGCAGAAGCAATGGGCGGTATTGGCTTATCCTCTCTGAAGAGTCCCAGCAGGGGCTTATGATCAGTCACGATAGTGAAATGGCGGCCGTACACATACTGGTGGAAGCGTTTCACCGCGAAAACCACTGCCAGGCCCTCCTTCTCGATCTGCGCGTACTTTTTCTCCGCTGCAGTCAATGTGCGGGAGGCGAAAGCTACGGCCGCTCGGCCCCGTTCTCCATCTTGTGGGACAGGACAGCCCCAATACCATACGGGGATGCATCACATTTGATGAGCAAAGGCTTTCCCGGATCATAGTGGGTTAGTAACCCAGACAACGACAATTGTTGTTTTACCCGCCGGAAAGCGGTTTCTTGCGGCTGACCCCAAACCCAGGCATGATTCTTCTTTAGCAGAAGGTGCAACGGGGCCAGCGTAGATGCCAGATTGGGGAGGAACTTCCCGTAATAGTTTACGAGGCCGAGAAAAGAACGAAGATGCAAAGTGTTGGGGCGGGTGCCTGTTGAATTGCGCACACCTTCTCTGCGACGGGGTGCAGACCTTCGCGGTCCACCCGATAACCTCGGTAGACTACTTCCTTCGCCTGAAAGACGCACTTTGTGTGACGTAAACAGACTCCAGCCTCTGAAAAGCGTCCAAGGACAGCCTCCAAATTTTCCAAATGTTCCTGCTCCGACGTCCCTGTAATCAAAACATCGTCTGTGTAGACAGCGACACGCAGTAAACCTCTCAAGGTGCCTTCCATGACACGTTGAAAAATAGCACAGGCAGAGGATACCCCAAAGGGTAACCATGTATATTCATACAGGTCCCGGTGTGTATTAATCGTTACATATGGTCGGGAGGCAGGGTCCAGCTCCAACTGTAGGTAGGCGTGACTCATATCTAATTTTGTGAATGAGAGTCCAACTGCAAGTTTCGCGTAGAGATCCTCTATGCGAGGCATTGGATATCGGTTGAGCCGGGAAGCCGTATTCACTGTAAGTTTACAGTCGCCGCACAAACAAACTGTGGCATCTGTCTTCATTACAGGTACAAT
This sequence comes from Scyliorhinus torazame, assembly GCF_047496885.1. NCBI lineage: Eukaryota > Metazoa > Chordata > Chondrichthyes > Carcharhiniformes > Scyliorhinidae > Scyliorhinus > Scyliorhinus torazame. The sequence goes on from NC_092722.1 coordinate 187,994,238, forward strand.
TGGTGCTGCCCAGTCAGCGAAACGGACGGGCCTGATAATACCCAAGCTCTCCAAACGAGTGAGCTCCCCTTCTACCTTCTCGAGCAAAGCGTAAGGCACTGGGCGCGCCCGGAAATAGCGCGGCGTGGCTCCTGGTTCAACTTGGATACGGGCTACGGCCCCTTTTATTTTCCCTAAACCGGGCTGGAATACATCTGGGTACTGTCCTAGCACCTCAGTCAACCCTCCAGAACCTGCAGCCGCAAATGGCACAACCAGTCCCGACCCAACAGGCTGGGCCCATGGCCGCGCACCACGATAAGTGGGAAACGCCCCTCCTGGCGTCTATAAACAACAGGCGTCATCATAGTTCCTGCACTATCCAATAGTTCCCCCGTGTAGGTGGCCAACCTGGCCTGTGTGTCGGTTATTTTAGGGTCTGTATACCCTGCTTGATGCGGTCGAATGTCCTCTGGGCGATCACGGAGACCGCTGCGCCAGTGTCCAACTCCATCTCAAGCGGGTGACCATTGACCCGTACTGTCACCTTAATGGGGCCCACACGGGGAGCTGGCACACAATGCAGCTGCAGGCAGTCGTCCTCTGTCTCCACGTCCTCGGGAGTAGTTGCCGCAGGTTCATCCAAATGGAAGGTACGGCCCCTGGGCTGGCCCCAGTTTCTGTCGGAACATTGGCGCCTCTGGCGCCCCCAGGACCGGCATCCGCGATGGGGGTCGACGCCCACAAGTCCAACATGGACATGGCTCCTCATCCATTGGTCCCTTCGGGGAGGAATGTCTGACGACCACTGGCGTCGATCCGGACGCCGCCTCACCCAAGGTACCGCAGGGGTGCGGGGAGGCGCTTTTGTACGGAAAGGGTTGCACCCCAAGGCATGCACCTCCATTCCCTGTAGCACCTCCATTCCCTGTAGCTCCTGCACTCCTCGTTCTGCGCTCTCTCGGGACAATACTATTTAAATGGCCTGTTGAAAAGTCAATGTTGGCTCAGCTAACAACTTTCTCTGGGTGGCCGCATTGTTAATACCGCAAACCAAACGGTCGCGTAACATTTCTGACAAGGTCTCACCATAGTCACAGTATTCCGCAATCCCGCGTAGCCTGGATAGAAACTCTACAAGGGATTCTCCTAGGGTCCTCTCAGCGGTATTAAACCGTTAACACTGGACGGGGTTGGGTTAAAATGTTGCCCCACCAAGTTCACAAGTTCATCAAACGCCTTGGTGTCCGGCGCAGCTGGGTACGTAAGGCTCCTAATCACCCCAAACGTATGCGGGCCGCAGGCGGTGAGCAAAATGACCACTCGTTTTCGGTGATATTGTTTGCCCAGAAATAGTAACGCATCCGTTGTGCGTACTGGTTCCGACTTTCCAGCGCAGCATCAAAAACATCCAAACGTCCATACAGAGGCATGGTGTAACAGAAAACAACTTCCAACCTGTATCCAACAAAAATCCAGGGAGGTGGCTTCAGCAGCGTAGACAGCAATCCACTTTAACCCTTGTCGCCAGTTTTGTGAGGGCCACGAAGAATCCAGCACGAGTAAAGGATAGAAAAAAATAACATTTATTTACAATAACATATATATACAGTAGCAGCAACTCTGTTGCTTCTCACTCCTCTCTAGCTGGTTCCAAACTGGCCAGCTTTATTTATGCAGGGAATCTGCTAATGATTTATCCACCCCCTCATTGGGCAAGCTCATACTCCCAAAGGATTGTGGGATTGCCATTAGTCCCCAGCCAGTGGTAAGCGGGCAGGTTATAACACCTGGGTTCCTCGCCATTGGGGACTACCTGCAGTCCCAGCAGTGACCCACCACTCACAGTGCTGGCTGGGACTGCAGAGATGCCGGCCAATCCGGTCTCAAAGACAGGAGGTCCTCTCAAGGAAAGGGCAGAAGTCGCTCCTTAAAATGATAAACGCTGCTCCCGGTGTTACATTGCTGCGTGGCAGCTGTCAGGATCATGGGTGGTCTCGCCCCCACCCACACCCTGGCTGGTACCTGGGTGCACTGTAAAATCCAGCCCTGTGTCGCTGGTTGGTCCTTTTTGCCCTCAAAGACAACTGGAGATGTATGATAAACATCAGCCTGTATCACATCCCAAGTATGGTGTTATCATAAATGTAAGAACTGCAAGGGTTAATGAAATGTCGAGAGTAGCCAGTAGAGGGAACTACAGTACAAGTATATAAGGCTTTGATGCTAAGCCTTGGGGGAGAGAGTAGTGCAGGAGTTAGCTAGAGACAGACAGAAGTAAAGAAAGTGTGAGTAAGAGCAGATCATAGTTTATAGCAGTATAAAAATTAGTTGTAGATGAGTGTAGTTTAGATGTTAATAATCAAATGTGTATTATTTCAGAGTACGTGTCGAATCCAAATTAGTAGCGTTAATAAATGTATAGCTTTGTTCTAGTTAAAGCTATTTTGTGGTCTCTGTGAACACTATGCCAACCATCCTGAAATAAGCAACACAAAGAACACTGGACCAAGGAGGAATGACATTTATTTTAAAAAACGAAGCCAGGGTGGTTTATAATCCAAGGCACCGTCACGATTGAAGAGTGTCAAAGAGGAATCAGGCAGGAGAGATCAGCAGTGTCCGAGAGAGAGATAATTTAAATGTATTCCGGCAGCCCACTGGGATACCCTTGTGGGATTAGGCGGTGCCTATGAAAGCTGCTGATGGTCGTACAACTGGAATGTCGATTGGCAGAATCTTATCGCCTCCATTGTGGTGTGTTTGGTGGTGGGGGAAGGGAGGCATCTCATCCAGTGGCAGGGTGATGTGTGGGGACCACCCTGCTTGACCACGCCCACCCCCGATTAAGTCCACGATGGGAAGACCCACTTAAGAGCTTAATTGAGCCGCTGCTGGTATTAACCCTGGGGTGCTCACCATGCAGGGAGCATGACGAGCAAACCGCAGGCTCCCGGGAGAGTTCCTCACTCAAAGGCGCTCCATACCCGATTGGGGGACCCGGCATCGGGAAGTGGGAAGCGGGAGGACCTGCTGTAAGCCACTTCGCGGCCCTCTACCCGCCATCACTCACCCGTGGCCCTGGTCCCTCCTGTATGCAAGGCCTTGGGTTGGGTGCGTACAGGCAACAGTGCCCCCAGTGGTGCTGGTGAGTACAGAAGAGCTGCCAGCCTCTGATTGGCTGACAGATATCGGGCGGGACCACTACCATGAGGGGTCGAGGTGGGGGTGTGGGGGGCGGGGGGGGGGGGGGGGGGGGGGGGGGGGGGTTGTCCTGATGCCGGGGGAAGACCCAACTCTAGCCTGTCAAGTGCCTGGGTCGTACAAAACCTGATGTGTCTACCAGGAAGGAAGGTGATGCGGTGGGGGGAGGGCGGGGGGGGGGGGGGGGGGGTGTCCCTGGCTCTCGGGCTGACAGCTGAGAACCGGTTTGAACAAGAACATAAACATAGAATTTACAGTGCAGAAGGAGGCCATCTGGACCATTGACTCTGCACCGGCCTTTGGAAGGAGCGCCCCGCTTAAGCCCCACACCTCCACCCTATCTCTGTAACCCTAGTAACCCCACTTAACCTTATTGGACACTAAGGGCAATTTAGCATGGCCAATCCTCCTAACCTGCACGTCTTAGGACTGTGGGAGGAAACCGGAGCACCCGGAGGAAACCCACGCAGAGACAGGGAGAACGTGCAGACTCCACACAGACAGCGACCCAACGGGGAAATCGAACCTGGGACCCTGGCGCTGTGAAGCAACAGTGCTAACCACTGTGCTACCGTGCCTCCACAAGTTTCTCCCTGATTGCTGACAGAGGTTTATTGTCCCGCAAACTGTCGCTCGTGTTCTCAGGAAGCGGCATAAAATGCAACTGGGCATGCGGGTAGAGTGCAGCCAATTCCCTTCCAAAGCAATATCCCCATTGCTTAGAATTCCGACCAAACCTCCTGCAATTGACCCTGAGCGAGTAATTCTGTTGTGGTACAGAGACGATCTAAGCTTATTTGAGGCAGACCCACTCATTTAATTGGCTTCTCACTTTCTGGGTGGTAATGTGTCATCACTCTGATTAACAAATGTGAAAAATAATGATTTAACTGCAACTATTAATTAAATGATGATTTCTTCCTCCTCGTACCTGAACTGAGGGCAAAATGAAAACTCATTAAATCATCACTGCAGAGCAACTCTCTTCGCTCAGCTTTCCTTTCCTCTTACCTTCGAAGACTTACCTTTTCCGACTCTTCCCGCTGGCGGAATCGTCCGGTCTCTGGGAATCTTCCGGGAATCTCGCCCACTGAAAACCCTTGGCCTCACTGGACATCTTGATTCAGCGAGTTGCCCCCTTGCTATGTCAGGGGCTGTTTAGCACAGGGCTAAATCGCTGGCTTTGAAAGCAGACCAGGGCAGGCTAGCAGCACGGTTCAATTCCCGTACCAGCCTCCCCGAACAGGTGCCGGAATGTGGCGACTAGGGGCTTTTCACAGTACCTTCATTTGAAGCCTACTTGTGACAATAAGCGATATTCATTTCATTTCTTGAATCAGAAGGTTGGCAGCCTTCACTCCAGAGGCTCGGGCACATAATCTAGGCCGACACTCCAGTGCCGCGCTGAGGGTGTGCTGCATTGTCGCAGACGTGGCCTTTCGGTTGGAGCTATTAAGCTGAGGTGCCATCTGACATCTCAATGGGACGGAAAGAATCCTGGAACACTTTTTTCGACTGAAGAGCGAGGGGAGTTCTCTGCAGCATGCTGGCCAGTGTTTGATCCTCACTCAGCCAAGAACACTAGAAACAGATTAATTAGCTATTATCTCAGCGTTGCTTTTGATAACTTGCTGGGTGCTAATTGGCCGCTGTTTTTCCTACGCTATAACAGTGAATACACTTCACAATAACGGCACTGCTGGTTAAAGTGCTTTGGGACATTCTGAGGCTGTGAGAAGCAGTGTAACAACCTAAGCTTGCTCTTTCTGCTACTTCTATGCTGGCCGCTGCCTTGCACTAAATCTAGGGGGAAATAATTGCTCAAAGCACTCATTTCACCACAAGGCATGAATCAACTTGAGCATTACCGGGTTGTTGGGTATGTTAAAGACCTGAGGGGACAGCTGAATACATGTGCACTTTTAACTTAATGATTTCAGAGCAATGTGGTTGATTCAATGACCACTGCCAAACTATCAAATACACGAGGGATAGAACGATTCAGTCGACTGCTCCACACTTCCACCCTCTCCGACCTGGATTTAGACCCAGTTTGACAGGATGTGAGTCTCTCACTTTCACTCTAGTTCGCATTTCTCTCTTGCGATCATTTTCCATCTTTGGCTCTATTTTCCTGTCCTCTTGCTCTCTTGTTTATTTTCCTTTTTCATTCTCGTTCGTTTGTTTGCAAGGGCCATTCGCATGTAACACTTAAGTGTTATGGGCCAGGGTTTAGAGAACCCCAAAGTGTATCATGGAGTTCACCTGACCCACAACTTTTACTAGATTGTGGTATGGGGAGCACACGGCCCACTCTACAGGTGTGGGACAGCAGAAATGGAAAAGTATTTTTTAAAGCAAAACAATGTTTATTCTATGAACTCAAGTTAACCTTTTTAAAACATACAGTGAACATCTTAACGACCATTAACTTAAATACAACCCCCAAAGAATACAACACTAAGTAACCCTTTAAGCTTTCCTTTTAACATCCAGAAAACTTAAAACACCTTTTACCAGAAGCACATCAGGTTAAAGTCACTACTGTTATTAGTTTTAGATCACCAGGATCGCTTTACAGTCTTTAGGTTACAGAGAGAGACTCTAATGCACCTTCTGGCTGTGACCGAAGCTATCCAGCTCTGAAAACGAAACTAAAACACACCCTGCAGCAAACAGCCTAAAACAAAAGTAAAAAGCTGACAGACAGCCCAGCTCCACCCACTCTCTGACATCACTGCAGTAATGAACACCCATTTCTTAAAGGTACTCTCACATGACACAAGAATAAACCCGACAATTAATTCTGGAGTAACGTCTTTCCTGAGAGAGTGGTGGGAATGTGGAACTCGCTACCACATGGAGCAGTTGAGGTGAATGACACACTTGCCTTCGAGGTGAAGCTAGTTGAACACGTGGGGGAGGGGGAACATCAACGATTATTCAGAGGGAGGGAGAGGAAGAGAGAACGGGAGAGGCTCATGTGGTGCCTGAATACCATGTGGGCCAGTTGGGCCGAATGGCCTGATTGTGTGCTGTAAGTTCCATATAGTCTTAATATTCCTCTTCTTTGGCTCTGCCAAACTTTCATCGTTTTATTTTTCTCACGAATTATTCGCGGGTGAGAGATTTCTGTTGCCTGGATGGACTGGGGGAAACTGGACTGGTGCTCGTTAGAGACGCGAAGGTTGAGAGATTCAAATTCACGAGAGCTCTGGACAGAGTTAGGTAGAGAGAAACGGTTCCCGTTCTGAAAGAATCAAGAGCCCAAGGACACCCGATTTAAAGTGATTCGCAAAAAGCATCAACAGCGCCACGAGGAGAAAGCTTTTTTACACAGCCAGTGGTTAGGGTCCGGAATGTCCGGCCCGAGAGTGTGGTGGAGGTACCTTTAATTGGAGCTTTCAAAAGGGAGAGAGTTAGTTACTGTAATGTTCTTGTCGGATGGCCTGATTTATGTTATAAGCACACTTTATAAACCTTTATTGTCACAATAGGCTGCAATGACATTACTGTGAAAAGCCCCTAGTCGCCACACTCCGGCGCCTGTTCGGGTACACAGGGGGAGAATGCAGAATGTTTAATTCACCTAACAGCACGCCTTTCGGGACTTGTGGGAGGAAACCAGAACACGCGGAGGAAACCCACGCAGACACGGGGAGAACGTGCAGACTCTGCACAGGCAGCGACCCAAGCGGGAATCGTACCTGAGACCCTGGTGATGTGAACCCTTAGTGCCAACCACTGTGCTACCATGCTGCCCAAACTAAAGCTATAAATGATTTATAAACATTAACTGTGGGTCAACTATGTACAAAACAACAGATGAACAACAGTATGAATATGCACAACCAACCTCTCTCCCAGCTCCCTAGTCAGCCTGAGATCACCTGACTCTAACATTCACTTATGTAATAATGAGACTTCTAGTGGTCAGTCAGTGAATTACAACACAACCATGATATCATACAGTTTATGAGGTAAAAAGATTGTACAGCTAACTGGAAATGGAATGAAGGATAGGTTCAGACAGTTGGAGTTGAGATCAAATGTTATTGTACAGTGGTCATTGCACCGACACTCAGGAATAACTGACTCTAATCTAATCAAGGCTGCGGCAGCTAACCTGGACGAGTGCGCAACCACCTTCACAGGCTTCCTCAGTAAGTGTGTCGAAGACTGTGTACCAAAGAAGCCAAAACGGGTGTTCCCCAATCGGAAACCCTGGCTCAACCAAAGGGTTCACTCCCTGCTGAAGTCCCGGACGGAGGTGGTCAGGTCTGACGACCCTGACCTATATAACAAATCCAGGTACGACGAACGGAAAGCCATCAGGGATGCAAAAAGACAATACCGCATCAAACTGGAGTCCCAGGCCCACGACACAATCCCACGGCATTTATGGCAGGACTTACATGAGATCACAGGCTACAACGCAAGGCCAGGTGGAATATCTGGGGCTGGAGCATCCCTCCCCGATGAACTGAACAAGCTCGATGCCCACTTTGAACAGCCAGCCAATACATCAGTGCCACCCGCCCCAACAGCCCTGGACACATCCATACCCACTATTACAGCCTCAGAGGTAAGAGCTGCCTTCTTGAAAATGAACCTGCGGAAACTGACGTCTGTTTTTTTAAAATGTTTTTATTCTCCATTTTCACATTTTCCTTCAAAATTTACACCCCATCCTGCAAACAGTAAACGGTAACAAATACAAAATCAATCCCCTTAACAATACCAACGATCCCATCCTCCCACCACCCCAAACAACGGCCCACCCGCATCCAATAAAACAAAAGGGCAGCACGGTAGCAGAGTGGTTAGCACAGTTGCTTCACAGCTCCAGGGTCCCAGGTTCGATTCCCGGCTTGGGTCACTGTCTGTGCGGAGTCTGCACATCCTCCCCGTGTGTGCGTGGGTTTCCTCCGGATGCTCCGGTTTCCTCCCACAGTCCAAAGATGTGCAGGTTAGGTGGATTGGCCATGCTAAATTGCCCATAGTGTCCAAAATTGCCCTTAGTGTTGGGTGGGGTTACTGGGTTATGGGGATAGGGTGGAGGTGTTGACCTTGGGTAGGGTGCTCTTTCCAAGAGCTGGTGCAGACTCGTTGGGCCGAATGGCCTCCTTCTGCACTGTAAATTCTATGAAACCCTCCCACGGTGGAAACAAAAAACAAAGGAGAAAAAGAAAAAGGTGTCCGGGACCGCGCATGGTCACCATTGACCTATAGACTCCACTCCCCCTCGCCCCCCCCCTGCACTCAACGCCATCCAACCTCTGAAAGAGTACCGTACAAGATACCCAAGAGTTGTACCCCTTCCGCCTCCCCCCCCCCCCCCCCCCCCCCAGTCTCCAACTCCTCCCGTCCACTGCCTCTTGTAAAACTTCTCCCCCCAACCTCGGTTCCTTCCCCCAACTTTCCACCCCGGCTAGACGACTCGGACCCTATTCTGCCAGGCTCCGATGGCCGCAGCCCCTCCCCCCACCTCACTCCCGTTCACTGGCCGGCTTAAACCGGCCAGCGTGGAGGCCGCCGCCCGGGTCCCTTTCCCCTTTGCCCAGCCCTAGGAAAGCCCAGAAACCCCCTTTTAGCACACACACCCCGCATATCCACCTACACCCCATAGAGCCCTCATTTTGAGTGAAAGTCCCGTCACTTCCCTTGTCCAAATATATACAACATTGGCTCCTTCAGCCCATACACCCGCACGCAGTGAAACAAAAAGAAGAAAATACAGTCATGAGGTTACATCGGCACATGGCCATTCCTCAATTTGTCAGTTCTGCCACAGTCCTTCTGCCTTCGCAAACTCCTCCGCTGCTTCCGCCGTTCCAAAATAAAAGTCCCTGAGCTTGTAAGTCACCCTCAGCTTCGTGGATATACAATGCCGCACTGCACCTTGCTAATGTACAGTGCCCTCTTCACCCGGTTGAAGGCAGCCCGCCTCCTCGCCAGCTCCACCGTAAAGTCCTGGTATACACGTATACCAGCTCCAGCCCACTGCACCACCCGCTTCTGCTTGGCCCAGCTCAGGACCTTCTCCTTCACACTGTACCTACGGAAGCACAGAGTCACTACCCCTGGCGGCTCACTCGCCTTTGGTACAGGCCTCCACGACTGATGAGCCCGATCCAGCTCATATCGGGAGGGATCCTTCTCCTCCCCCAATAATTTCGCCCCAATAGTTTCGCCAGCATCGCGGCAAAAAACTCAGTCGGCCTCGATCCTTCAACTCCTTCTGGCAGCCCCACAATCCTCAAATTCTGTCGCCTGGATCTGTTTTCCAGGTCTTCCATTTTTCCTCGCAGATCCTTGTTAATGTCCATCACCTTCCGCATCGACTTCCCCATCAAGGTAAGTTGATCACCGTGCTGCAATAACGTCTCCTCCACTTCCTTCAGTGCCTCCCCTTGCTCTCGCGCCTCCCCTTGCTCTCGCACCTCCGCCACTGCGCTCGCCACCGCCGTCCTCACCGGGGAAATCGCCTCCTCCACCAGCGCACTCAAAACCTCTCTCATCTTCCTCATTGTCTCCATGTATTTTGCAAACTGCCTTTCGAATTCCGCAGCCATCACCTTAGTTATTTCTTCAGCCGTAAGCAATGCGGCCTCCCCTGGTGCTCCAGCCTCTATTTTCCTCACTGACCCCGCAGTGACCTTTCCACTCCCCGACGGACCTTCTGCTGTTTTCTTTACGGATGTTTTTTTGTTCACCCTCGACATTTTTCTTCACTGTGCCGTCTCTGTGCCTTCTCCCTGCTTTTGCCACCTCCGTGGACCCTGGGACCGGGCTTAAAGCCCCAGAAATGCCGTTCCCGAACGGGAGCCCTCCATTGTGCGGCCGCCTCCCGCCCGCCGTCACCGGAAGTCTCGACCTTGACGACCCTGAAATGCTTCGAGCGGCTAGTCATGAGACAGATCAACGCCAGCCTCCCAGACGGTCTCGATCCATTGCAGTTTGCCTATCGCTGCAACCAATCCACAGCAGATGCTATCTCCCTAGACCTATAATCAACACTCGAACACCTCGGCAACAAGGATACCTATATCAGACTGCTGTTCATAGACTACAGCTCCACCTTCAACACCATTAACCAGCCAAGATAATAACCAAACTCTGGTCGATAGCTTTAAGTTCCTGGGGGTCACTATCACCAACAGTCCATCCTGATCCACTCGCATTGATGCAACAGTCAAGAAAGCCCAACGAACTTCCAAAAGAAATTAGTCATGTCTGCATCGACTCTCTCAAACTTCTACAGATGTGCCGTAGAGAACATCCTATCCGGCTGCATCACAGCCTGGTATGGCAACTGCTCGGTCCAAGAAATTACAGTGTGTGGCGAACTCAGCCCAACGCATCACACAAGCTGGCCACCCCCACATTGATTCTGTATACACTTCCCGCTGCCTCAGGAAGGCAGACAGTATTATCAGAGACCCCTCCCACCCAGGCATTGCCTTCTTCCAGACCCTTCCATCTGGCAGAAGGTACAGAAGTCTGAAAACTCGCCCATCCAGACATAGGAACAGCTTCTCCCCCACAGCTACAAGACTCCTCAATGACTCCCCCTCGGACTGATCTGTTCCCTGTAAGAGCTGCTCTTGCTCATGTATTTGCTTTGCTTGGCCCTTGTTCCGCACTGTAACCAATCACTATTGGTGATGTTCCATTTGTCAATGCACTCTGTCGATTATTCTTGTGTCTACTGTGTACGTTCCCTCGGTCGCAGAAAAATACTTTTCACTGTATTTTGGTACACGGGACGATAAAGCAATCAATCAACCAATCTCGATACAAAATCCTTCCAACTCTCCCGTATTCAGCAAGAGACTCCCACACGAAACGACAACGCTCCTCAAGATCAAGTACGATTGAGAACTGGGATGGCTTGTTCAGGCATATGGGTGAATTGAAGAGAATGCCATGGAACATGCATTGTAGTGAGCCTTACCGTTTGATAGGAGCACTTACACTAATGCGCCAATGCTATGATGGCCTTGTCTCGATAGCATTTATTTTGCTTTTTCTCATTGCTTTCACAGAAAGTAAAGAAAGTGCTTTTAAACCCCATGGTCGTACAGGTTGTGGGTGGGAGCGGGGGGAGTAAGGGGAGGAAGCCCAGAGGAATACGTTGCAGGCAGTCTGTGCGACTGACTGTCTGCTGAGGCCCCGCCCAGGACCAGTTTGCTGCTTTTTAAACGGTTCTTACGCTTCTGCTGTAACCTCTGCTTGTGTTTGAAGCTCTCACACCTGGGATGTGTTGAAGCTCTGGCGAACAGGAAGCTGGAAAATTGCAGAAAGGTTGTGTACGGTTCGAGTTCGGGGTGGGAAAAATAGGAGGAGGACTGCGTGGGGCGGCCTCGCCAACGCTGCCCCCGGGACCGGAGGGGTTTCCCAGTGGTCGAGCCAGCTGCAGGCCGGCTCCCAGCAGAAAGGAGGCGGACAGCTAATTGAAAAAGTTAAAGACTTTACTAAGGCCAATTTTCCTGACCTGCCAGCATTTTGCCGGGGGCAGACAGATGCCATGCCACATTGGCAGTGTCCCTGGGGTGCCATGGGTAGGGGAGGCTACTGCCGCAGTCCTGTGTTTTTAAAAAAATGTTTTTATTGTCATTTTTAACCATTTTTATGCAAAGCGCACAATCGCACAGAATAACAACCTAACAGTGAGAGCTCCTCTGCTTCCCCTTACGGTACTATAACCTCACCACTAACCCCCCCCTCGCCCCCCACCACCACCTTATACCCCATCCCCTAACAACTAACAATGACCAACTCTGTAAAGTACATAAACGGTCGCCATCTACGTGCTAGTGGTTAGCACTGTTGCTTCACAGCGCCAGGGACCCGGGTTCAATTCCCGGCTTGGGCCACTGTCTGTGCGGAGTCTGCACGTTCTCCCCGTGTCTGCGTGGGTTTCCTCCGGGTGCTCCGGTTTCCTCCCACAAGCCTCGAAAGAAGTGCTGTTAGGTGAATTGGACATTCTAAATTCTCCCTCCGTGTACCCGAACAGGCGCCGGAGTGTGGCGACTGGGGGATTTTCACAGTAACTTCATTGCAGTGTTAATGTAAGCCTACTTGCGACAATAAAGATTATTCTTATTAAATTATTATTGTCTTGTTTACCTCAATTTGATCTCCCCTCATTCTTCTAAACTCTAAAGAGTGTAGGCCTAGCTGTTCAAACTATCTTCACAAGACAAACCCCTCATCTCTGGAATCAATCTCGTGTTAAAAGGAGAAGGTGGAGGAGTTATCTGAAGTTCTCCTCTGCCAGAAAGCAGATCCAACTCATCGTGCTCATCCAACAATCTCCACCTCAGGGAGGGCAGGGAGACAGGTCCCGAATCCACCCCAGCTGGAATGGGGGTCAAACCTCATACAGTTGGTCCCAATCTGGTCCAAACTGGCCGTCCAGTCAATTGAGGCAACCAGCAAGCCAAAATGCTCAAAGGTATGGATAAAGTGGACATGGAACGCATGCTCCCTCTTGTGGGACCTCCTAGAACGAGAGGTTAGAGGAGAAACTACTTCTCCCAAAGGATTGTGAATCTGTGGAATTCGCTAGCCCAGATGTTGGGACAGTGAGTAAATTTAAGGAGGAGTTCGACAGATATTTAATTGGTAATGGGTTGAAGGGTTATGGAGAACGGGAGTTGAGGCAATGATGAGATCCGCCATGATCACATTGAACGATGGGCAGGCTCGCGAGGCTAAATTGCCTCCTCCTGTTCCTGTTTCAATGTTCTCAGAAATAACTATTCTGTCTCATTCAACCTTCCAGCTCTTGGCCTCCAGCCCTGTAGGTAACAGCACCTCAAGCAGAAATGTGGTGGTTTGTGATTAATAAAGGGATTTCTTGATTAATAAGGGGATCAGGGGTTACGGGGAGAAGGCAGGAGAGTGGGGATGAGGGACATATCAACCGTGATCGAATGGTGGAGCAGATCCTATGGGCCGAATGGCCAAATTCTGCTCTGATATCTTATGGTCTTTTCACAGCAGTGTGTCCCGGTCTGTTCAATCATTCTTGATGGGAATAACCTCTCTGCTTTGATGTCATCATTGCAAATCTCTTTTTGTACCTTCACCCGTGTCATTATATCCCTTTTATAATATGGAGACCAGGACTGTTCAGAGTACTCTGAGAGGGGCCCAATGGAGTGTAATAGCCCTGCAAAAACTTCTGGTTGAAGGACTCCTTGTCTAATGGATTAGTAATCATGCACTATTCCATCAAAATTATAAAACCACCTCATACAAGATGAAAGTGTTGCCTTGTGAAGATGAATGCTTTTAAGAAAATGGTATTAATACACAGATACAGTATCAGAGAGACGGATGGTCCTGTTTCTTCCTGTAGAATCTGTTTATCCAGAATCCTAGTGAGGTAGGACGCAATTCAATGGCCTCATCGCGCCCGACTTGGTGTGAGGACGAGGTCATTGAATCTCGCAAGATTCGTGACTTTCGAATCGCCTTGCGAGATTTAACGGAATCTCGTGAGACGTTGCGATCTGGATCTCACTCTCACTGGACGAGATCCAGGTATGCATATTTAATCATCCATTTAAATATGCATTTGCCTGATTCTCCCGGGGCCCGGGATTCAGCAGACGCGTCTGGGAGACCTCTCCAGGGCGCTGTTTAGCACTGGTCCGCACAAACGTGGACTGGTCGTAACGGCGGCTGGGGTGGTCTCCCAGGCCGTTGGAGACGCCCGGGTATTCGGGAATTGGGCAGGGTGGCATCCTGGCACTCCCCCTGGTAACCGGGCATCGGGGCACTGCCAGCCCAACACTTTGGCACCACCAGCCTGGAACCTTGGCACCTCCAGCCTGGCACCTTGGCACTGCCAGCTGACACCTTGGCACGGCCACCCAGGAACCCTGACTGTGCCATCCTGGCCATGACAGGGTGCCCAGCTGGGCCTGAAGGGGGCAATTCCCATGAAAGGAGGGGTTGAGGGGGTTATGAAGAGAGGAGGGGTTATGAAGGAGGCCTCATAAAGGTTGGCGGATAGAAGGGGGGTCCTGAAAGGAGGGAGGGTGAAAATGGGGCAGGCGGGTATGAAACGGGTCGAGGGGGGGGCTCAGTGACCCCATAGCAGGGTGTCCTCACTTAGGAGGGGGGTTAATGCCTATGTCTGCTGATGGTGGCATTGCCCTTGGGTGGGGGCTGTGGGAGGAGGGGGGGGGGGGTGGTTGTCCCTCCAGCTCATTTAGAGATTGGGGCACCCATTCAAGATGCCTCCCCGATCTCTGAGGAGCTGTTTTCGCCGACGAGTGCAACTTCCCACTGCTAAAAACATTTCAAAGTGTGGGCTAGACCAGGGAGAAACTTCCGAAGGCCTCAAAAAATGACTGAATGTGGGTGAATACCGGCCTGGAACTCACCCAAAAAGCCGCTGGGAAAGACCCCACTAAACTCGCCCAAAATGACACTTAGAAAGGTTGAATCACGCCCGCAATGTTTGACAAAGGCACGGGTAACTCATTCGATATAATCATCCTTATATCTCAGGGAAAATTAGGTGGAATTGCAGAATGTGGGTCCCCTTGATGCACAAAAATTCCACCCAATTAATACTCGAGTTGCCTCATTCAGTGAAGCATTGGCTTTGCAGAGCACTGGGAGGCTGGCTGAAGGATGGTCTGACACACAGCTCTGTGCACCTCCTTGAGCGAACGTGCACCAATGCAAAAGGCTCCAGCCTCCATGAACATTTACCATACCACCCACTCTGCGTGAGGCTTTTAGCCAAAAGGGCAGCACGGCAGTCCAGAGTGACTGTGTGGTGGTAAGATGAGATTGAAATACAGACCATGGCACCTCCCTGGGCAGTTGTCCACGGTGCCATGCATAAGGCTGGCCCTGATTAGTGACCACTGTTTGAGAGCCACTGGGTTAATCATTTCATTTAAATGATGGATGGTTGGTCAATAATTGAATAGTAGCTTGGAATGAAGAGCATGGTGCAGGACAGGAATTTGTTTTAATGGAGAACGACACGGGGCAGCACGGTAGCATGGTGGTTAGCACAATCACTTCACAGCTCCAGGGTCCCAGGTTCGATTCCCGGCTTGGGTCACTGTCTGTGCGGAGTCTGCACGTTCTCCCCGTGTGTGCGTGGGTTTCCTCCGGGTGCTCCGGTTTCCTCCCACAGTCCAAAGATGTGCGGGTTAGGTGGATTGGCCATGCTAAATTTCCCATAGTGTCCAAAATTGTCCTTAGTGCTGGGTTGGGTTATGGGGATAGGGTGGAGGTGTGGACCTTGGGTGGGGTGCTCTTTCCAAGGGCCGGTGCAGACTCGATGGGCCGAATTGCCTCCTTCTGCACTGTAAATTCCATGAAATGAACAAGTACTAATCTGCTCCATTCCATATTGGGACCATTATCCATCAGCGCTCCAGCTGTCACCGTGGGCAGCATGGTAGCACAGTGGTTAGCACTGTTGCTTCACAGCTCCAGAGTCCCAAGTTCGATTCCCGGCTTGGGTCACTGTCTGTGCGGTGTCTGCACGTTCTCCCCGTGTCTGCGTGGGTTTCCTCCGGGTGCTCCGGTTTCCTCCCACAAGTCCCGAAAGACGTGCTGTTAGGTGAATTGGACATTCTGAATTCTCCCTCTGTGTACCCGAACAGGCGCCGGAATGTGGCGATTCGGGGATTTTCACAGTAACGTCATTGAGGTGCTAATGTAAGCCTACTTGTGGACTAACATAAAAGCAGGCCCAAAACAGAGCCTGGTGTGGTTAGTCCTCCCAATTAGGATTATACTGGGAGCAACGTGCAGACCACAATGTTCATTTACCACCAGCCGACTGTGCATCATTAAAGGTGCAATCCCAGTTTATTCCTGTGACTGGGATTCCTGGTACTCCACGGTGGGAGTATTGGTCGCTGAGTGGGATCAGCACCAAAGAAGTTTACTGAATGCACACAGAACAACCTCCATATTTGTGATGATTCATTTAGAAATCGAAACAATGAAACAGGCTGAGTTGCGGTGAAATGCAAGCTAAACCAGCAACCCCAAATTGGGAGAATAGGGATAGTTAATATGGGAATGAACCCGGCAGTTATGCTGTCGGCGGTGGCTCAGTGAGCACACTCTCTTGCCTCCGGGTTCAGCGATTGTGGGTTCAAGTCCCCCCCGCCCCCCCCGCCTCTCGAAACCCCATCACAGAATCAATACTGACACACCAGCCCAGTGCTGAGGGAGTGCTGCTCTGTCAGGCGTGCAGTCTTTCAGATGAGGTGTTAAACAGAAGTCGTGCCTGCCCTCTCAAATAGGCAGAATATCCCATAAGAGATGTCTGTGCGGAGTCTGCACATCCTCCCCGTGTGTGCGTGGGTTTCCTCCCACAGTCCAAAGATGTGCGGATTAGGTGGATTGGCCATGATAAATTGTCCTTCGTGTCCAAAATTGCCCTTAGTGTTGGGTGGGGTGATTGGGTTACGGGGATAGGGTGGAGATGTTGACCTTGGGTAGGGTGCTCTTTCCAAGAGCCGGTGCAGACCCGATGGGCCGAATGGCCTCCTTCTGCACTGTAAATTCTATGATGATGAAAAAAGAAGGGGAATCCTCTCCCGGTGTGCTGGCCAATATATATATCCCTCAACCAACATCCCTAAAACCGAGATTAAGGGTGGGACTTCCCGTGGCCCACCCCCTCCCTCCGCGGCGTGGCCTGCCATTGGCCAGCGGCGGGATTTTCCCACCCTGCTGCTGTCGCCATGGTTCCCCCATTGGCAGCGGGAGATCCCGCCAGCGGGAGCGGCCAGAAAATCCCGCCCGATGTGATCTCGTTCTGATTACCGCTTATGGGAGCTTGCTGTGCACGCGTTGGTTGTAAAGCACTTTGGGGCGTCCCGAAGTTGCGACGAAGGCGCAGGTCTCTCCTTTTATTGCGAGACGGTGGTAGGGGAGCACAAATGTGATCAATTTTAAATTGGTCGTGCAGTTAGCAAAACTGCAAAGACTCCGAAAGTATTGACTTTGAAAAGGCAAGCTGGAAAGGGTGGAGAGGCATGAACTGTGGAATGTATTACTAACTGATTTCTGTTGAGAATAAAACATTCTAAAATATAAATATTGAAATATGCAATAAGATAAATGCCTAATGACAACAAAATGTAAATTAATTGAGCAACGCCAAATTGGATAAATGGGACAATAAAAATGGTAATAGGATGGCGGTTGTACAAGAACAAAGAGAAAGTAATTGGTATGAGCAATCGTGCCCCTCCGAACCTATTCTTTTAAACCAGCTTTCTTCCTGTGATTCTGGAACTACCAGCTCTGTTTCCCCATCCTGACTGAAATCCACCCACTCCTTCCTTTTTA
This sequence comes from Scyliorhinus torazame, assembly GCF_047496885.1. Taxonomy (NCBI): domain Eukaryota; kingdom Metazoa; phylum Chordata; class Chondrichthyes; order Carcharhiniformes; family Scyliorhinidae; genus Scyliorhinus; species Scyliorhinus torazame. The sequence goes on from NC_092722.1 coordinate 188,011,773, forward strand.
AGCCCTTCCATTATATTTTTTTCCAGCAACCCCACTGTTAATTTATCAAAGAATTTGAACACTTTTAAGAGAAAGGTGAAAATGGAAATCGTTCATTGTCACAAGTAGGCTTCAAATGAAGTTACTGTGAAAAGCCCCTAGTCGCCACATTCCGGCGCCTGTTCGGGGAGGCTGTTACGGGAATTGAACCGGCGCTGCTGGCCTGCCTTGGGTCTGCTTTAAAAGCCAGCTGTTTAGCCCAGTGTGCTAAACCAGCCCCTAAGGTGGTGCTTACCATGGCTTCAGTCAGTGCCGAAGTGCTTTACAGCCAATCCAGCACGCGTGAGATGTCGTCACTGTGGTAATGCAGAATCACGACAGCCAATTTGTGCACAGCAAGCTCCCACCCACAGCAACATGACCAGGACCATGGTAATAACGTGGTTTCTTTTACTGCTGCTGGCTGTGGGATAAATAGTGGTGGTAGATGGCCAATCTGTCTGGGCACTAGGACGAGGAGTAAATCAATTTGGGGCTCGCACCCTTCTGATGGGTTTAATCGAAACATTGGGTTTCCCCAGAGCCTTCAAACATGCTAATCCAACAAAGATAGGTTGAAAGGCGAGTTGTGAGGAGGTTACAAAGGGGCAGATAGGTTAGGTGAGTGGATAAAAGATTGGCAAATGGAGGGTGATGCGGGAAAATGTGAGGCTGTCCGCTTCGGCAGAAAGAATAGAAAAGCAGAATATTATTTAAATAGAGAGGGATTGCGAAACCTTATGTTCCAGGGGGATATGGGCGCCTTGGTGCATTAAAAAGTCAGCATGCAGGCACAGTAATTAATTAGGAAATCAAAAAGAATGTTGGCCTTTATTGCAAACGGGGATGAAATATAAAAAAAGGCATGGAACATACAGTGCAGAAGGAGGCCATTTGGCCCCTCGAGTCTGCACCGGCCCACTTAAGCCCTCACTTCCACCCTATCCTCGTAACCCAATAGCCCCTCCTAACCTTTTTGGACACTAAGGGCAATTTAGCGCGGCCAATCCACCTGACCTGCCCGTCTTTGGACTGTGGGGGGAAACCGGAGCACCCGGAGGAAACCCACGCAGACACGGGGAGAACGTGCAGACTCCGCACCGACAGTTACCCAAGTGGGAATCGAACCTGGGACCCTGGCGCTGTGTAGCCACAGTGCTATCCACTGTGCTACCGTGCTGCAACTACAAGTTGTCTTGGGACAACTGCGTAGGGCGTTGATGAGACCGCCTCGATAGTACTGTGTGCAGTTCTGGTCTCGTTATTTAAGGTAGGACCCACTTGCATTGGAAGCAGGTCAGATCCCGAGGACGTGGGGTTTATCTTCTGAGGACTGGTGGGGCAGGTTGGGCCACGTACCATATTCCGAGGGAGTTTGACAGGGTGGGTACTGAGACGATGTTTCCCCCCGTGGGGGAATCTAGAATGGGGGGGGGGGGGCATGATTTAAAAATAAAGGGGCCTCCCCTTTAAGGTGGAGGTGAGGAGGAATTTCTTCTCTCACGGCTGTATTTGGTATTTAATAATAATAATAATAATAATAATCGCTTATTGTCACAAGTAGGCTTCAATGACGTTACTGTGAAAAGCCCCGAGTCGCCACATTCCGGCCCCTGTTCGGGGAGGCTGATACGGGAATTGAACGCGCGCTGCTGGCATTGTTCTGCATTACAAGCCAGCTGTTTAGCCCACTGTGCTAAACCAGCTCTTCCTCGGGCACCCCTACCTCCAGCGCCCCTCTCCCATCAACCCCAGGTACAGACAAGGCTGTGGGAGGGGGCACAGAGCTGGCATGAGCTGGTTTAGCACAGTGGGCTAACCAGCTGGCTTGTAATGCAGAACAATGCCAGCAGCGCGGGTTCAACCCCCTATTTGGAACTCTCCCCCCCAGGGAGCAGTGGAGGCTGAATCATCAAATATATGTTCAAGGCTGATTTCGACAGATTTGGATGGACACAGGACATAAGGGTGATGGGGGCCAGACAGGAAAGTGGAGGTGAGGCCTCAGTCAGGTCGGCTGTGATGTAATTGAATGGCAGAGCAGGCTCGAGGGGCCGAATGGACCAGTCCAGCTCTTTTTTCTTATATCATTTTATAAAAAGGAAACATATCAAACTAAATTGTTATGTCGTTCCCTGCGTCTTACCATGCTCCTCAGTCCCGTTGGTGGCCACTGGTCACGGAGGCTTCAAACGTAGCCGTGGTCAGCATTTTCTTCTTCTTCGGGCGCCCCTAACACCAGTGCCCCTCCCCCATCCCCTCTCCCAGGTACAGACAAGGCTGTGGGAGAGGGGCACACAGCTGGCATGAACTACAAGCCCCACATGGGCCATGTACAACCTGAACCCTGCGGATGGTCACTCTGGGTGGGTGCAGGACCAGACCCACCATCTCTGCTCTCGAGACCAAGCGAGGCTCGGTATCTTGTGTGCTGCACGGCACAGCTTCGCAGTGGGCACTGAGATCTGGGGGATGGCACAGCGTCGCAGTGGGCAGTGAGATCTGGGGGGTGGCACAGCGTCGCAGTGGGCACTGAGACCTGGGGGATGGCACAGCTTTGCAGTGGGCACTGAGATCTGGGGGGTGGCACAGCGTCGCAGTAGGCACTGAGATCTGGGGGATGGCTGTGGTTGGGGGAGCTCACTCACATTTCGGATTTGGCCACGGCCTTAATACATTTGGTGGGTTTTGTGTTTCTCCAGGTACAATGGTCCAAACCTGGTGCTTAAGTACAACAATGTCACGAAGAGGCTGCACAACATTGCGGTTGACGAGCGCAGCTCTCCTTACTACTCTCTCCGCGATCGCCAGGGCAACGCTATTGGAGTGGCAGCCTGTGACATCGATGGTGACGGAAGAGAAGAAATATACTTCCTCAACACCAATAATGCCTTTTCAGGTACATCGAGATTGATAAAAGCAAAACAACGAAAGTTGATTCAGTTTGCCTTCTATCAGCATGGTAGCCTCATAATACAACAATAATGGAGTTGTTAACTAACCACAGCAATTAATCTCTATCAACGGGTCTACATCAGAGAGCAATAACCAATATGGAGATTGTGGAAACTACACACCCACAGTCTCCTTTTTCTTTCCACCATTATGAGACTGCACGCGTCATGTTTCAAATTACTCGGATATGCATCGCATCCCAAAATGTTATTTTCTGAAATACGTCCATCTAATTTGCATTTTAATGAGTGTTAATATTAACTGTTAATGATACAGTGGACAGGAGACACCTCTCGTTTATTCAAGTGACATTTCCTTGTTCTTTTGTTAATTTTACGCTTCTAGGGTGGCACGATGGTTAGCACTGTTGCCTCACAGCGGCAGGAACCCGGGTTCAATTATGACATTGGGTGATTGTCAGTGTGGAGTTTGCACGTTCTCCCCGTGTCTGCGAGGGTTTCCTCCGGGTGCTCCGGTTTCCTCCCACAGACCAAAGATGTGCAGGTTAGGTGGAGTTATAGGGAGAGGGCGGGGGAGTGGGCCCATGTAGGGCTCTTTTGGAAGGTTGGTGCAGACTGGGTTGGTGCACTGTAGGGATGAGAGTGGTGCCATTGAAGACATTCCCCGGCATTGCCAGGTCCGGTCAGCACAGGTGTAATGCGGGGTAAAGAAGTAAACAAGGCCCAACAAAGGCTGGTCAACAGCTTCAGAGATGTGTCAACTCTGAGCGTAGACCCACGGCAGCAAGGGTCTTGGTAACACACACAGTACAAGTGAAGGCAGCTTGTGTAAGATTGGGGGAAGGATTGTAAGGATTTTCTTCAGCGCTGCATTTCCACTCTCTTCCTGGGAATCTCCCGCCGCCACCGAATTCCAAGTAGCATGGTTGTTTCAGGCATACAAACATCATGTCCCACTCAGTGGAGCTGGTTTTGAGCGATTAGCACCTTCGCTCGGTCAGTTGTGTTGGGAGAGGATGCTGCGGTTGGACCATCTTTCTTGCCACTGGATTTGGAGAATCTTCGGAAGGTGCCGCTGGTGCTACCTCTCCAGTGCTTTGAGCTGCCACCTGCAGGAAAATCTATCGTCCTCCTCCCTCCCCATATGCCCATTGCCCCTCCCTGTACATTCCCTCGCGCGTTGCAACTTCTAGCTGCGTCCCTCACTCCTGTTCCTGGTTTTTCCAAATTCTTGTTGAGAGGGACTACTGAAGAGAGAAAACTGTGAACAATGCCCGCTAACATGGGCACCAGTAGGGTAAGCTGGGTGACGTTTGAGGTATGGGAGGTGGGTTTCATGGACATGATGAGCTTACAGAAGACAGGAGGGGAGATAGGAACAAATGATCCATGTTCAAGGCTGGGGCATGGTGGATTTTAGAGGAAGTTTGAGCTATTGGAAGGGAAGAATGAGGCAGAGGCAGTGGATTGGATAATCCTGACCTACATAAAGAAGTCCATTAGATCTCCAAACTTATAGTTGGAGGTGAGGGTGAAGTGGATAGGGGAGAGGGGTTTGCCGTAGAAATAAGAACTTGGGTGCATTCTTTACATCCCAGTGTGGTGAATGTAAATACAGTTAATTCACCAGTTATGTTCTATGTTATTAACCCTGTGGGTTTTATCTGTGGGCCATTGTATGGCTTCACCCACAGGGGGAGATGTTGGAGGATGTTGGAGTATGTACGGGCTCCGCCCATGGCTCCGCCCATGGCTCCTCCCCTTTGAAGGAGTATAAGAGTAGCTGGCCTGTGGGGCTGTCCTCAGTATGTACCAGTCGCAGGCAGGCAAGGTTGATAGTTAATTAAAACCACTGTTTTACTCCGACACAAGTCCGTGAGTGAATTGATGGTCGCATCACCCAGGATGATCCTGGATTAGTGAGCAGTTTTAGCAGACGAGAGCACGAAAGTGTATTAAGTAGTCCAGGCAGATCAGTCCGTGAGTGGTGACATCATTTGTCTGTCATGTTTTTTCAAGTTTGCGACTGGGCAGGAGGGATTTGGAGAGTTGGGTTATGAGTGAGCTGAGGAATGGATTATTTCAGTAGTGGATGGAGAAAGAGGCAGTGCAGCTGCCCTCCAAACTCCATCCACCTTACACCAGCAATCTGCCCCGGCGTCAGCACAACAATGTTCCTTCTGCTACTGCTTTAGTGTAGGTCACTCGTCACCCATTTACCCTGTCACGTCCGTCAGTACGGAATCCATCAGCACTCCTGTACTGAAGGGCCACAAAGTTTTGTATTATTACGATATTTAATATATTTATTACTCTCTTAGTCAAGCTGAGTTGTTAAATGATAGCCGTTATCTTCCAGTAATGATTAAGTAATTTATTGAGTAATATAAAATAATGTCATGTTCTTTTTACTTAATACAAAACTAGTAAAACAAATAAACAACTGTAGAATATTAAGTATTGAATAAGTTGATATAAAACTCTGATAACTAATAACTTCTTCTCTCTAACTTTCTCACTTCTGTTCTCTCTGCAGTCCTGACACACGCTCCTCTAAGCAAGAGCGAGAAAACATTTATATAGGTCCTGATAGTGTGGCCATCTAGTGTTCATTTGCCTGTACTTGCTTAACATAGTCTGATCATGTATTATTTAAATACAGAGATGGTTACAAATTTAAGCTTCCAAAAGGTTATTTCTGAGGCAGATCCCATTGGGGGGGAGGGGGGGGGGGGTGCTGGATAAAGGGAGGGAGAGAGTGGAAGAGAGGGAACAAGCACAAAAGAGAAGGGGAGGGAGAGAGAGAGAGAGATAGGTAGTCAGCTTTTCCAGACACCGTCCTCTCCCTCCGCCGCCTGTTTTCTGGTGGTGGAGGCAGACGGCGGGATGTTCTGGTCCTGCCAGTGCCGACGGTATTTTGCGTGGCTCGCTTGCCATCGCCAGGGAACCCACCATGGGGGTTGTGGGGTGGGGGTGAGGGGGGGGGGTTACCTCCGGGAGATTCTGCCGGTGAGAAGGGCTGCAATATCCCACCCAGGGAGTGAGTGAGAGAAGACATTTGAAGGGCAGCACGGTAGCACAAATGACTAGCACTGTGGCTTCACAGCTCCAGGGTCACAGGTTCGATTACCCACTGGGTCACTGTCTGTGCGGAGTCTGCACGTTCTCCCTGTGTCTGCGTGGGTTTCCTCCAGGTGATCCGGTTTCCTTCCAACGTCCAAAGATGTGCAGGTTAGGTGGATTGACCATGATAAATTGCCCTTAGTGTCAAAACAAGGTTAGGATGGGTTATTGGGTTATGGGGATAGGATGGAAGTGAGGGCTTAAGTGGGTCGGTGCAGACTCGAGGGGCCGAATGGCCTCCTTCTGCACTGTCTGTTCTACGTTCTACGATTGTGTTTGCAGTGTTGTAGGTCGTGTTGTTCCTCGTACACAGAAATAAGAACATTCAACTAAAATGGTTGCAAAGTCTTGGCACGGTGCCGAGTTGTGGAGTAGCTGGGGGGGCCATTGAATAGCAGAGGTGGCGTCACCAACCTCACCAGCAAAGAGCAATAGATTCTTTCAGCTCAGCTCACCTGAGGTCAATAAGGTGGGTTTCCATTGCTCACTGAAATCGTAATGAGAAATGTGAAAAGCCAATATTTCAATCAGAATACATCAGTGATCAAGAGAACAGCAAGTTACTAAAACCACCATTGCGATGTTGTCACATAATGAGAGGAGAGAGAAAGAGAAAAATAAAAAGAAGTGGAAAGGCTGGCCGCGGAACGGCTCAAAGAATGAGGCAGGTGCTGTAAAGCACTGAGGAGCTGGACACTGAGGGAAGAGAGCTGGAGAAAGGCCAGAGCGGTATAAAACATTCCGTCTAGGGAGAGAGAATTCTGTTCGAGCCACAGTCCGAGACAGAGGACATTTGAGAGCTGTGGGCGGATTGTTGCTACAACCTCCCAACATCGAGACAATTTGGTGCCAATAACAATTAGCAGCCTTTTTGACTTCGATTAGCCATTGTTTTCCAGCAGGCATATTCCCTTTCCCATTAAATTACCTACCCGAAGTGATGATTAGCAGAGCGAGGGATGCTTGTCTGATGCAGTGGTCATGTGGTGAGTGGATAAATTGATTCAATTTGGCCAGAGTCTCAGTAAAGGCATTTTACAACAATTTGGAAATATTACACTTGACAATATTAATTTGACAGCCTCTTTCTGTCATGTCCATAAACATTTAGCGTTGAACAAATGACTGGCGAGCTGATTTGGAGGAATTGCAGAGATAGAGAGAGCAATATTATGAATAATAATCAGTAGATATGGTCCCCGATCTGGGGGTTACTACAGCCTGACAGTACAAGGGAGCTGGATCGAGAAGAGCAAAAAGGCACAGTTATTCACACAAGGAATTGGTTTGAAATAGGTATCGAGTTCAATAGTCAGAAAGCTGGAACGAAAGCTTGGGGCGGCACGGTGGCTCAGTGGGTAACACTGCTGCCTCACTGCGCCGGGGACCCGGGTTCGATTCGGACCTCTGGTGACTGTCTGTGTGGAGTTTGCATGTTCTCCCCGTGTCTGCGTGGGTTTCCTCCGGGTGCTCCGGTTTCCTCCCACAGTCCAAAGATGTGCAGGTTAGGTGGGATTACGGGGCTACAGGGATTGGGTGGGGGAAGGGGGTCTAGGTAGGGTGCACTTCACAGAATCACAGCAAAATACAGAGCAGAAAAGGCCCTTCGGCCCATCGAGTCGGCACCGCTGCGTGAAAGACCCTGACCTGCCCCCGTAATCCCATGTGCCAGCACTTGGCCCACAGCCTTGAATGTTAAGACCTGCCAAGTGCTCATCCAGGTACTTTTTAAAGAATGTGAGGCAACCTGCCTCTGGCACCCTCCCAGAGACATGTTTCGAGAGGCGGTGCAGACTCAATGGGCCGAATGGCCTCCTTGTGCACTTTGGGTTCCTATGGTTCTATGGTCACTGGAAAAGATATGGGGGCTATCTTCAACTAGTACTTTCACATGTCGCAGTCTCAATAACGGACATTGGCTTTTTGCAGATCGGGAGCAGGGACAGTGCTGGGCGATGTCCCAGCTGCTGTTACCGAGACATTCAGGTAGGTGAGCACAGCCGCCCGAAACAGGCCTCCCAAAAAGCAACCTGGGGTCACACACTGCTTTTAACTTTCAGGAAGAAATGTGCGGAGTGTGGTGCGTTGCTATTCACACTGGCCATTGATTGGCCCAAACAATCACCTTTGCTGAACTTCAGGAATACCTCATCTTTGAAATTTTCATCCTTTTATTCATGAAGCATCTTCCAGCTCTGTGACCCTCTGGGAACACTGCAATCCTGCATCTCTGTAACCCTCTGGGAACACTGCGCTCCTCCAGCTCTGTAACCCTCTGGGAACACTGTGTTCCGCCAGCTCTGTAACCCCCTGGGAACATTGCACTCCTCCAGCTCTGTAACCCTCTGGGAACACTGCGCTCCTCCAGCTCTGTAACCCTCTGGGAACACTGCAATCCTTCAGCTCTGTGGCCCTCTGGGAACACTGTGTTCCGCCAGCTCTGTAACCCCCTGGGAACATTGCACTCCTCCAGCTCTGTAACCCTCTGGGAACACTGCGCTCCTCCAGCTCTGTAACCCTCTGGGAACACTGCGCTCCTCCAGCTCTGTAACCCTCTGGGAACACTGCAATCCTCCAGCTCTGTAACTCTCTGGGAACACTGTGTTCCGCCAGCTCTGTAACCCCCTGGGAACATTGCACTCCTCCAGCTCTGTAACCCTCTGGGAACACTGCGCTCCTCCAGCTCTGTAACCCTCTGGGAACACTGCAATCCTCCAACTCTGTAACTCTCTGGGAACACTGTGTTCCGCCAGCTCTGTAACCCCCTGGGAACATTGCACTCCTCCAGCTCTGTAACCCTCTGGGAACACTGTGTTCCGCCACCTCTGTAACCTTCTGGGAACATTGCACTCCTCCAGCTCTGTAACCCTCTGGGAACACTGAACGAAAGTGAAAAAATTGAGGGAGAACTAGGAAATAGGGCCAATATGGCTCTGAGGAAGAGGAGACAGGGAGATGTTGCTGAATACAGCGGGACTGGTGGCCTGAAGTGCATATGTTTTAATGCAAGAAGTATAAGAGGTAAGGCAGATGAGCTTAGAGCTTGGATTAGTACTTGGAACTATGATGTTGTTGCCATTACAGAGACCTGGTTGAGGGAAGGACAGGATTGTCAGCTAAACGTTCCAGGATTTAGATGTTTCAGGTGGGATAGAGGGGTATGTGAAAGGGGTGGAGGAGTTGCGCTACTGCTTAGGGAGAATATCACAGCTGCACTGCGGGAGGACACCTCAGAGGGCAGTGAGGCTAAATGGGTAGAGATCAGGAATAAGAAGGGTGCAATCACAATGTTGGGGGTTTACTACAGGCCTCCCAACAGCCAGAGGGAGATAGAGGAGCAGATAGGTAGACAGATTTTGGAAAGGAGTAAAAGCAACAGGGTTGTTGTGATGGGAGACTTTAACTTTCCCAATATTGACTAAGACTTATTTAGTGCTAGGGACTTGGACGGGGCAAAGTTTGTAAGGAGCATACAGGAGGGCTTCTTAAAACAATATGTAGATAGTCCAACTAGGGAAGGGGCTATACTGTACAGTAGGGTAACAGTGACCACAATTCAGTAAGTTTTAAAGTGCTGGTGGACAAGGATAAGAGTGGTCCTAGGGTGAATGTGCTAAATTGGGGGAAGGCTAATTATAACAATATTAGGCAGGAACTGAAAAACCTAGATTGGGGGCGGATGTTTGAGGGCAAATCAACATCTGACATGTGGGAGGCTTTCATAGATTATCATAGAATTTACAGTGCAGAGGGGCTCTGTAAATTCATTTCAAATATCAGTTGAAAGAAATTCAGGACCGGCATGTTCCTGTGCGGAAAAACGATAAATACGGCAAATTTCGGGAACCTTGGATAACAAGAGATATTGTACACCTCGTCAAAAAGAAAAAGGAGGCATTTGTCAGGGCTAAAAGGCTGGGAACAGACGAAGCCTGTGTGGAATATAAGAAAAGTAGGCAGGAACTTAAGCAAGGAGTCAGGAGGGCTAGAAGGGGTCACGAAAAGTCATTGGCAAATAGGGTTAAGGAAAATCCCAAGGCTTTTTACACGTGCATAAAAAGCAAGAGGGTAGCCAGGGAAAGGGTTGGCTCACTGAAGGACAGGGGAGGGAATCTATGTGTGGAGCCAGAGGAAATGGGCGAGGTACTAAATGAATACTTTGCATCAGTATTCACCAAAGAGAAGGAATTGGTAGATGTTGAGTCTGGAGAAGGGTGTGCAGATAGCCTGGGTCACATTGTGATCCAAAAAGACGAGGTGTTGGGCACCTTGAAAAATATTAAGGTAGATAAGTCCCCAGGGCCTGATGGGATCTACCCCAGAATACTGAAGGAAGCTGGAGAGGAAATTGCTGAGGCCTTGACAGAAATCTTTGGATCCTCACTGTCTTCAGGTGATGTCCCGGAGGATAGCCAATGTTGTTCCTTTGTTTAAGAAGGGTAGCAAGGATAATCCAGGGAACTACAGGCTGGTGAGTCTTACATCAGTGGTAGGGAAATTACTGGAGAGAATTCTTTGAGACAGGATGTGCTCCCATTTGGAAGCAAACGAGAGGCAGCACGGTTTTGTGAAGGGGAGGTAGTATCTCACAAACTTGATAGTTTTTCGAGGAGGTCACAAAGATGATTGATGCAGGTAGGGCAGTGGATGTTGTCTATATGGACTTCTGTAAGGCCTTTGACAAGGTCCCTCATGGCAAACTGGTACAAATGGTGAAGTCACATGGGATCAGAGGTGAGCTGGCAAGATGGATACAGAACTGGCTAGGTCATAGAATGCAGAGAGTAGCAATGGAAGGGTGCTTTTCTGATTGGAGGGCTGTGACTAGTGGTGTTCTGCAGGGATCAGTGCTGGGACCTTTGCTGTTCATAGTATATATAAATGATTTGGAGGAAAATGTAACTGGTCTGATTAGTAAGTTTGTAGACGACACAAAGGTTGGTGGAATTGCGGACAGCGATGAGGACTGTCAGAGGATACAGCAGGATTTAGATTGTTTGGAGACTTGGGCGGAGAGATGGCAGATGGAGTTTAATCCGGACAAATGTGAGGTAATGCATTTTGGAAGGTCTAATGCAGGTAGGGAATATACAGTGAATGGTAGAACCCTCAAGAGTATTGACAGTCAGAGAGATCTAGGTGTACAGGTCCACAGGTCACTGAAAGGGGCAACACAGGTGGAGAAGGTAGTCAAGAAGACATACAGCATGCTTGTCTTCATTGGCCGGGGCATTGAGTATAAGAATTGGCAAGTCATGTTGCAGCTGTATAGAACCTTAGTTAGGCCACACTTGGAGTATAGTGTTCAATTCTGGTCGCCACACTACTAGAAGGATGTGGAGGCTTTAGAAAGGGTGCAGAAGAGATTTACCAGGATGTTGCCTGGTATGGAGGGCATTAGCTATGAGGAGAGGTTGAATAAACTCGGTTTGTTCTCACTGGAACGAATGAGGTTGAGGGGTGACCTGATAGAGGTCGACAAAATTATGAGGGGTATAGACAGAGTGGATAGTCAGAGGCTTTTCCCCAGGGTAGAGGGGTCAATTACTAGGGGGCATAGGTTTAAAGTGCGAGGGGCAAGGTTTAGAGGAGATGTATGAGGCAAGTTTTTTACACAGAGGGTAGTGGGTGCCTGGAACTCGCTGTCGGAGGAGGTGGTGGAAGCAGGGACGATTTTAAGGGGCATCTTGACAAATACATGAATAGGATGGGAATAGAGGGATACGGACCCAGGAAGTGTAGAAGACTTTAGCTTAGACGGGCATCATGGCCGGCACGGGCTTGGAGGGCTGAAGGGCCTGTTCCTGTGATGTACTTTTCTTTGTTCTTTGTACTCCAGCTCTGTAACCCTCTGGGAACACTGGGCTCATTCTGCCCTGTAACCCTCTGGGAACACTGCACTCCTCCAGCTCTGTAACCCTCTGGGAACACTGCAATCCTCCAGCTCTGTAACTCTCTGGGAACACTGTGTTCCGCCAGCTCTGTAACTCTCTGGGAACACTGCGCTCCTCCAGCTCTGTAACCCTCTGGGAACACTGGACTCCGCCAGCTCTGTGACCAATGGGAACAATGCATCTTGTAAATTGCTGATAGTATTCGCTCCACCATTGGCAGCAATGGCTTTAACTGCCAAGGCTTCCGGCTCTGGACGCGCTTTCTAAACCTCTCCATCTCACACTTCTCTCTCTCCCTTTAAGAGACTCTCTTTGACCAAGATGTTGTCCACCTGCCCTAATAGCTCATATTCCGGAGACCAGGCGTACCATCCAAGATGCACGCTGAGACCCTGTGGACGTCACAGTATAATTACTCCACCTCGGAGGGTTCACCTCGCAGTCTGATTCAAAGACTTTGGACTGGCCCAGATTATCTACCTGGATGGTTACAGAGGGAATGCTGGATAGGAAAATACTCGTCCAAATCTTGTGTAACTATACAATGGACACTCTAACAGCGCCCCCTGACTACCGACACCGATCCCCAACTCCTCTTCTGACCCCCCAATTCCCCCTGACCCAACCAAACTACCCTCAGACCTGACAACCCCGTCCCAATCTGACCTGAGGACTCCCCAACCCACCTACCCACCCACCCGGCCAGCATGCCCAGCTCTCCCAGTCAGTAACACATTGCAAAGCTGCCTAAACGTTCCAAGGCTTTTTAGTGTGTCCGTGAATACTTACCAGGATATGGCAGCTGGTTCTGATCAAAGGGTGTGCGGTTTGTTTATCCCCTCCCTCCCCAGACACACAATGGGAAGCCCCCCACCCGCTGTCAGACTTGCTGAGATTGTCCAGCATTTTCCGTTCATGGATTTTGCACTGATGCTACTGGGCTCCTCCATCATTGAGGATGGGGTTATTTGTGAAGTCTCCTCCTCCTCCAGTGAGTTGTTTAATTGTCCACCACCATTCACAACTGGATGTGGCAGGACTGTGGAGCTTAGATCTGATCCCTTGGTTGTGGCATTGCCGAGGTCTGTCTGTTACTTGCTGCGTAAGCTGTCTGGCACACAGGTAGTGGGGTGTTGTAGCTTCGCCAGGCTACACCTCATTTTTAGGAATGCCTGATGTTGCTCCTGACATGCCCTCCTGCAATTTCCATTGGACTCAGGGTTGGTCCCCTGACTTGATGATAAGGGCAGAGTGGGGGATGAGCCGGGCAATGCAGAGTGTGGTTGAGTACAGTTCTGTTGCTGCTGATGACCTACAGAGCCTCGTGGACACCCAGTCTTGAGTTGCTGGACCAGATGACGATCAGATTGAAATCAATCCTGTCTCGCATGTGGGGTAGTGCCACACAGCCCGTTATACAATAGAGCAAATAAGTAATGCAACTCATTTTAATCTGTCCCAGTGTTTATTTCCATTGCATCACAGTGTCAGGTGAGTGCAATTTAGGAAGTAATATAGGTTTCAGGTAGGAATCATGGGGAGCTTGGAGGCAGTGGGGTAAATTTTGACTTTGTATGTTGGCTGCCAATTAATGTGCTTATTGTAACCTGAAATGAAATGAAAAAAAAAGAAATGAAAATCGCTTATTGTCACAAGTAGGCTTCAAATGAAGTTACTGTGAAAAGCCCCTAGTCGCCACATTCCGGCGCCTGTTCGGAGAGGCTGGTATGGGAATTGAACCATGCTGCTCGCCTGCCTTGGTCTGCTTTCAAAGCCAGCGATTTAGCCCTGTGCTAAACCATAACCTGCATGGGTCTCACAAGGTCTCACGGGATAGGGATGATCCGCTACCCTGTGGAGCTTGCGGAATACGAGCTCCCCCGATAGCGGAGCGGGGGGGGGACCTCAACACAGTTCGTGTGCCTTTGTATAAATAGAGTCGGCCAGTCAGGCACCAACTAGAGAAGACCCAGTAGGGAACTTTTGAGGCTGTAAATAATAGTTAAGTAAGTGAGTTTTGTTTTTCTCCCATTTCGGTGCGGACCCCTTTCGTTGTTCTTTACAAAAGTCCTATCATAGAATTTCATAGAATTTACAGTGCAGAAGGAGGCCATTCGGCCCATCGAGTCTGCACCGGCTCTTGGAAAGAGCACCCTACCGAAGCCCACACCGCCACCCTATCCCCATAACCCCTTAACCCAGTAACCACACCCAACACTAAGGGCAATTTTGGACACTAAGGACAATTTAACATGACCAATCCACCTAACCTGCACATCTTTGGACTGTCACATGCATCACGCAATTGTGCAATATTAAAATCTACCTCATAGTACCCAAACTTCCTATAGTTCTTTACAGATCCTTTGAAGCTTATTGAATTCCATTAAGCTGACACTTTAGTATTCTCCGAGAGAAATCTAATTGACCTAATAATTAGCCTTGATCACCCAGAATCCATCATTTCAATACCATGCTATTAGTGCTGACATCTGTATTATTAAACTATTGTCCATGTTACATTGTGAAAGCTCCCCCTTCCTTCTCACAGCCAATCGGAGAACAGCTATACTCTTCATTAACCAATTGGGTAACTCTTCACTCTCAGCCAAACAACGTTTTCCTCCATATTCAATATTTCTATCATTAAGAAACGATTTTGGTCAAATAAATTCTGAAACCGCTCTGATCTTTCCCTCCTGGGTTGCTCACAGTAGTTACATAGGGATTAATCTTCATTTCCTGGAGGCTTGAATTAACCTTGGAGAGTTGGCTATGGCTTTGTGCCTTCGATTCCCACCAAGTCTTAACTTCATGTCATCTGTAATGTTGCAAAGCAAATGTAGGCTGTATCTTATCTTTTAATATAGATTTGTTTGAAAACATTAAATACTCTGAGTAATTCATGTCCGGATCTATCCAAATCAATCTGGCTTGACTTTGCTCACATTCACTCATTAGTCTATCATCGACAAGATATACTGCAGCAACTCACCAAGACTCCCTCGACAACACCTTCCAAACCCATGGCTTCCACCATCAGGAAGCACAAGGGCAGCAGACACATGGGAACACCACCACCTGCGAGTCACACACCATCCCGACTTGAAACTTATCGCCATTCCTTCACTGTCACTCAGTCAAAATCCTGGAACTCCCTCCCTAACAGCACTGTGGGTGTACCTACACCGCAAGGACAGCAGCGGCTCAAGAAGGCAGCTCATCACCACCTTCCCAAGGGCAGTTAAGGATTAGCAATGAATGCTGGCCTTGATGATGCCCACATCCTGCAAACGAAGAAAATAAATCTCCCACTGCAACCCCAGCAAGAATCTGTGACCACTGTGACCCAGGTGCTGGTCTTGCATGATATTTCTAGAGGCAGCCCCCTGTAACAGTCTGTGATGGAGAGGGGACAGATTGCCCAGGAGTCTCCAGAAATCTGCAGCAATCTGCTGTGAGCAAAGCAGGAGAGTGATCATGGGGTGGGGGGGATAGGGGAATAGATTGAAACAACAATGGGGTAAAAGGCCATCTGATTGAAAGCTAAGAATGACCCAATCAGGCAACACAGCCTCTGAGAAGCAAGGCCAATTCACTTTCCCATTGGTCACTGCATTGGAGCAGAAAAGGATGGGTTTGTCAGGTGAGCAATGATAAACGTGTGAGGCGAGAGATAGCCAACCAGAACTAACAATCGGCAGCAAGCAGGGACTCCCAAAGCTGGAAGTTCCTGCTTCCTTGAGGATTCGGCATTTAACGGGTCACAGTTTATAATTGGTAGCAGGTAGGCTGACTGAAGTCCGTTGTTCTAGACTCCAAACGGACCCAACACAACTGTCCAGGCTGGGATCGGGGCCCGGATCTCGAATGGTGACTGGGAAATGTATGTATTGCGTTCCCCCAATCCCCCATTCCTATCTCTCTCCTGATGGAAAGTACCCAGACTCTTCTTCAGGGGCAGGTGAAACAATGCACCATTCCCAGGTGAACATCTAATGCCAACATTCCCTGGGATTGTCAGCCCGGGAACGCTCCAGCAGAACCCTCCCTATAAAATAGAATCAGAGCCATTTACAGCACAGAAGGAGGCAATCCACTGTTCCCATGCAGCCATCCGGCCTGATCTCACTTTCCAGATTTAGTCCACAGACTTGAAGGCCACTTCCTCCCGTGCTCATATCCAAATACTTTTGATGAAGGTTTCTGCCTTGACCAGGATTCAGGCAGTGAGTTCAGATCCCCGCCATCCTCTGGGTGAAAGGATTTTCCCTAGAATTCTGCCAAGTCCTCTTATCATAAGTCTCATGTCAGAATTTTTCCAGGGCTCCTCAGGTCGCCTCACCTCGGATTTCAAAGGCTTTTGTTATATATTTGTTGTAGCCACAAAGAGAAGAAGCCAAGTTATATTTTCACAAAAACATAGTGCCGGGTTTATTAAGACTTTTACAGGGTAAGATGGCAAACTCCCCAAAAGCCCACAAAACGCTCCGCTGGCGTTATTGCGTATCACGTGATATTTCACCAGGCAATAGTGTTACTTGAATACATAATGTGGTGATTTGCCTGTAAGCAATATCATAAATGGCTGGTCGATTGACCTCCAACCAGCAGGTGGCGGTACAGATGCACCATGCGGTCTCAAGACAGTGGTCATGTGATAAGGGACTCCAATATAAGTGGGGCACATCCGGTCCCGGGTGTCGTGCTTGTCAGTGAGGAGTTGCAGCTCCTTAGCTTTCTGAGTCCACCATTGGTTTGTGATTTCTTTCGGTCGTCTTTCTACCTCCGCCTTGGCTGATTGATGAGCTCTCCTCTTTGCCTTACTGCTTATGTTGTTTTGCCAGGCACGGAGAGCTTTGCTCTTCTTGTCGATGAGGGCTTGGATGATGTGGTCATTCTTCTCAAACCAGTCTTGGTGTTTCCTGGTCTTGTAACCGATGGTTTCTTCACAGCTTGAGATGGTGGCAGTCTTCAGCTTTTTCAGTTTTCCTCCGCTCCTTTGGAATGAATGCTTTGAAGGTTTTAGGGAAGGCATTGTTGGAAGTTCGCGAGCATTCTTGGCTCTTGAAGCTGCACCGCGCTAATCTTTTTTCTGAACTGTTCCTCTACCTTCCGCTGCTTCTGGTGGAGTTTGATGGATGTAGAGGAGTGGATGAGCCAGTGGTCTGTCCAGCAGTCTTCCCCATTAACTCACAGTTGTGTCCCAATTAATTTTCAAAACCTTATTTCGCACTCGCGGCTGTCGCGATCAATCGATTGACGCCTCTCTACATTCTGAATGTTTTTTTTTAAATTGCCACGAACCTGTTGTGCTTTCCAGCCCGAGTGTTGACAATGGGTTTCTTCAAATCGTCAAATCTTAGTTGATGGTTGTTGACGGCCCGAATCCTCGTCAATGGTTTTCTCTTCTGTTATATATTTGTTGGTGCCCCAAAGAGAAAAAGAAGTAGCGGTGCCACTCTTGACGTTCGTAAAAACATAATGCCGGGTTTATTAAGACATTTTGCTTCTACAGGGTAAGAACTCCCCCAAAAGCCCGGGAAACGTTCCGCTGATGTCACTGCTTAACATGTGACATTTGACCAGCCAATATTGTTACTTGAGCACAGAACAGCTTCCAAGTCCATTGCATAAGGTAAGGACAAGTACTGTGAGTGCTGGAGATCTGAAATACAAATAGAAAGTGTTGGAAACATTTAACAAGCCCGCTGGCGTGTGTAGAACGAAGGGCCATGTTCAACTTGAAGCCTAGTCTCTGTTTCTCCCTCCACTCGTGCTGCTGGGCTGACTGGGCTCTTGAACATTTTCTGTCTTTGTTTCATTACTTGAGGTTACTGCTTTCAACACCAAAACAATATTGCGTGACCACCTTGTCATGACATGCAGACATGCACATAATGAGATACAGACAGGTAGCAAATGAGCACAGAGAACAGGACATAACCAATCAGCAGGCAGAACACTGGGGGGTGTTTTCCCACTATAAAAGGCACGAGGAACTCACACTCCGCCTCTTTCCACTGGGGACATCTACAGAGTGAGTCAGGTGTATATATCACATAACACCTACAGCACGTGGCTAAGAGCTAGTCTGGTTCAGTCAGACAGAGTAATCACACTTAGGTTAGTCAAGAGTCGAACTCACAGAGAACTGAGCTAACTGTGTGACAGGTTCAATAAATCAAATTGAACTAACTTCAAGGTCTGGAGTCTATTTCAGTCATTGCTGCATCCAGTTGCAGCCCGTGTTATCTCAGTGTGCTTAACACGACCACCCCCCTCCACCCCCCACCACCTACCCTCCCCCCTCCACGCAGATCACCATAGCCCACCTACTGACCTCTGAGAAGCGAGGCCAATCCCGTCATGTGTTTGTTACATTGCCATTGAGAGGCGAAGAGAGAGGGAAAGAGGGAAAAGCAATGCGACTGCATGAGAAGTAATAATAATCTTTATTTGTGACACAAGTAGGCTTCCATTCACACTGCAAGAAGTTACTGTGAAAAGCCCCTACTCGCCACATTCCGGCGCCTGTTCGGGTACACGGTGGGAGAATTCAGAACTTCCAATTCACCTAACAAGCACGTCTTTTGGTACTTGTGGGAGGAAACCGGAGCACCCGGAGGAAACCCACGCAGACACGGGGAGAACGTGCAGACAGTGACTTGAGGCGGGAATCGAACCTGGGATCTCGGAGCTGTGAAGCCACAGAGGTAGCAAATTGTTCAGTTTGGCTAAAGCATGGACTTTATCCTCTTGTGTATGAAGTCGCACCTCGTAACAGACGGAATAGATAATGTTACTGGCACAAAAAAATGCAACTGCCATTGAATTGTTTTGTATTGAAATTGGAATCCTGTCTGTTCTGCTAACCTGTTCCTTTCGTTCTACACACACTTTGAGTGAATCAAAGTCAGCATGGATTTATGAAGGGAAAATCATGCTTGACAAATCTGTTGGAATTCTTTGAAGATGTAACCAGTACAACTGACAAGGGGGAGCCAGTCAATGTGGTATATTTGCACTTTCAGAAGGCGTCTGACAAAGTCCCGCATAAGAGATTATTGTGCAAAATTAAAGCGCATGGGATTGGGGGAAATGTATTGAGGTGGGTAGAAAACTGGTTGGCAGAGAGGAAACAAAGAGTAGGGATGAGTGGGTCCTTTTCAACTTGGCAGGCAATAACTAGTGGGGTACCAAAGGGATCAGTGCTGGGATCCCAGCTATTCACATTTCTATTAATGATTTGGATGAGGGAACAAAATGTAACATCTCAAAGTTTGCAGATGATACCAAGTTAGGGGAGGGTGAATTGTGACGAGGATTCAGGAATTCTCCAGCATGATCCGGACAGGTTGGGCGAGTGGGCAAACCAATGGCAGATGCAGAATAATTTGGATAAGTGTGAGGTTCATTTTGGAAGCAAAAACAGGAAGGCAGATTACTACCTGAATGGTTGTAAATTGGGAGAGGGGAGTGTGCAGCGGGACCTGGGTGTCCTTGTGCACCATTCGCTGAGGGTAAGCATGCAGGTGCAGCCGGCGATAAAGAAGGCTAATGGTATGTTTGCCTTCATTGCGAGAGGTTTCGAGTATAGAAGCAGGGATGTGTTGCTGCAATTGTACAGGGCCTTGGTGAGGTCACACTTGGAGTATTGTGTGCAGTTTTGGTCTCCTTCTCTGAGGAAGGATGTTCTTGCTCTCGAGGGAGTGCAGCAAAGGTTTACCAGACTGATTCCAGGGACTGTCTTATGAGGAGAGATTGACTAGGTTGGGATTATTCTCGCTGGAGTTCAGAAGAATGAGGGGGGATCTCATAGAGACTTATAAAATTCTAACAGGACTAGACAGGGTAGATGCAGGGAAAATGTTACCATTGATGGGTGTGTCCAGAACCAGGGGTCACAGTCTGAGGATTCAGGGTAAACCATTTTGGACAGATATAAGGAGACATTTCTAGGGCAGCACGGCAGCATTGTGGATAGCACAATTGCTTCACAGCTCCAGGGTCCCATGTTCGATTCTGGCTTGGGTCACTGTCTGTGTGGAGTCTGCACATCCTCCCCGTGTGTGCGTGGGTTTCCTCCGGGTGCTCCGGTTTCCTCCCACAGTCCAAAGATGTGCAGGTTAGGTGGATTGGCCATGATAAATTGCCCTTAGTCTCCAAAATTGCCCTTAGTGTTGGGTGGGGTTACTGACGTTACTGGGTTATGGGGATAGGGTGGAGGTGTTGACCTTGAGTAGGGTGCTCTTTCCAAGAGCCGGTGCAGACTCGATGGGCCGAATGGCCTCCTTCTGCACTGGAAATTCTATGATTTCTTCACCCAAAGAGTGGTGAGCCTGTGGATTTCATTGCCACAGGACGTAGTTGATGCTAAAACTTTGAATATATTCAAGAGGCGGCTGTATATAGCACTTGGGGAGAATGGGATCAAAGGCTATGGGGAGAAAGCAGGATTAGGCTATTGAGTTGGATGATCAGCCATGATCGTGATGAATGGCGGAGCAGGCTCGAAGGGACAAAAGGCCTCCTCCTGCTCCTATCTTCTATGTATCTATGTATGTGTCTAACCCTGTGCTGTACTGTCTTGGGAGTGTTTGATGGGGACAGTGTAGAGGGAGCTTTATTCTGTATCTAACCCTGTGCTGTACCTGTCCTGGGAATGTTTAATGGGGACAGTGTAGAGGGAGGTTTACTCTGTATCTAACCCCGTGCTGTACCTGTCCTGGGAGTGTTTGATGGGGAGAGTGTAGAGGGAGCTTTACTCTGTATCTAACCCCGTGCTGTACCTGTCCTGGGAGTGTTTGATGGGGAGAGTGTAGAGGGCGCTTTACTCTGTATCTAACCCCGAGCTGTACCTGTCCTGGGAGTGTTTGATGGGGACAGTGTAGAGGGAGCTTTACTCTGTATCTAACCCCGTGCTGTACCTGTCCTGGGAGAGTTTGATGGGGACAGTGTAGAGGGAGCCTCACTCTGCATCTAACCCCGTGCTGTACCTGTCCTGGGAGTGTTTGATGGGGACAGTGTAGAGGGAGCTTTATTCTGTATCTAACCCCGTGCTGTACCTGTCCTGGGAGTGTTTGATGGGGACAGTGTCGAGGGAGCTTTATTCTGTATCTAACCCCGTGCTGTACCTGTCCTGGGAGTGTTTGATGGGGACAGTGTCGAGGGAGCTTTACTCTGTAACTAACCCCATGTGGTACCTGTCCAGTTATTTTGCTAAAATGAATGGGTATTGATCTGGGGGTTTTGTCTCTCCCAGGGGATCACAGGTACTGGGAGATTATAAATTGTGATGCACAAGAATCATAAGGCATGGGCTAGATTGATCCAAGGATATTTTCCTCTCCTGTCTCTTTACTTGAGAGATGAATAAGGAGGAAGATTAAGATGGTAGCACGCTCCCTCTAATGTATCTCTCACATGTAGAGCCTGTGCATTGCACGGCCCTGTACAATTTAAATTGCTTTGTGGCCACACAGCTGAACAAGTGAGAGTGAACTTGGGAGAACAGGCAGAAAATAAGTTTATTTTGATTTGATTCAGTATACTAATCACAACTGTTTGAACTACACTGCCAGGTTTAAATAGCACGGAGTATTCCCAGACAATGAAACTTTCCAAACTAAATTTTAAACAGTCAGGTGATCAATGCATTCGTCTCAGTTTCTGTCTGTAGCCAATGATTCATATTCTGAAGCAGAGGGATTACTGAAAATAAATCATCTGACGTAGTAAATGATTACTCTTCTCACTGCAAGGATCTGATTGAACGGATTGCATGGCATGAAATATAAAGTAGATTTTCAGATAAGGTGATACAATTCACTGAACCAAGATAGCAAACGACGACATTACAAACTGCGACATCACTGCCAGATGACTTGTAGAACCTCCGTTGCGCCTTTTCCTCGAAACCACAAAGTTCTTGATTTCACCACCGTGAATACTCAATACTAAAGTGAAATTGTCCTGGAGGGAGCTTTACTCTGTATCTAACCCCGTGCTGTATCTGTCCTGGGAGTGTTTGATGGGGATGGTGTAGAGAGAGCTTTACTCTGTATCTAACCCCGTGCTGTACCTGTCCTGGGAGTGTTTGATGGGGACAGTCTGGAGGGAGCTTTACTCTGTATCTAACCCCGTGCTGTATCTGTCCTGGGAGTGTTTGATGGGGACAGTGTAGAGGGAGGTTTACTCTGTATCTAACCCCGTGCTGTACCTGTCCTGGGAGAGTTTGATGGGGACAGTGTAGAGGGAGCTTTACTCTGTATCTAACCTCGTGCTGTATCTGTCCTGGGAGAGTTTGATGGGGACAGTGTAGAGGGAGCTTTACTCTGTATCTAACCCCGTGCTGTACCTGTCCTGGGAGAGTTTGATGGGGAGAGTGTAGAGGGAGCTTTACTCTGTATCTAACCCCGTGCTGTACCTGTCCTGGGAGTGTTTGATGGGGTCAGTGTAGAGGGAGCTTTACTCTGTATCTAACCCTGTGCTGTACCTGTCCTGGGAGTGTTTGATGGGTACAGTATAGAGGGAGCTTTACTCTGTATCTAACCCTGTGCTGTACCTGTCCTGGGAGAGTTTGATGGGGAGAGTGTAGAGGAAGCTTTACTCTGTATCTAACCCTGTGCTGCACCTGTCCTGGGAGTGTTTAATGTGGACAGTGTAGAGGGAGCTTTACTCTGTATCTAACCCCGTGCTGTACCTGTCCTGGGAGTGTTTGATGGGTACAGTATAGAGGGAGCTTTACTCTGTATCTAACCCTGTGCTGTACCTGTCCTGGGAGAGTTTGATGGGGAGAGTGTAGAGGAAGCTTTACTCTGTATCTAACCCTGTGCTGCACCTGTCCTGGGAGTGTTTAATGGGGACAGTGTAGAGGGAGCTTTATTCTGTATCTAACCCTGTGCTGTACTGTCCTGGGATTGTTTGATGGGGACAGTGTAGACGGAGCTTTACTCTGTATCTAACCCTGTGCTGCACCTGTCCTGGGAGTATTTGTTGGGGACAGTGTAGAGGGAGCTTTACTCTGTATCTAACCCCATGCTGTACCTGTCCTGGGCGTGTTTAATGGGGACATTGTAGAGGGAGCTTTATTCTGTATCTAACCCTGTGCTGTACTGTCCTGGGATTGTTTGATGGGGACAGTGTAGACGGAGCTTTACTCTGTATCTAACCCCGTGTTGTACCTGTCCTGGGAGTGTTTGATGGGAACAGTGTAGAGGAAGCTTTACTCTGTATCTAACCCTGTGCTGCACCTGTCCTGGGAGTATTTGTTGGGGACAGTGTAGAGGGAGCTTTACTCTGTATCTAACCCCATGCTGTACCTGTCCTGGGAGTGTTTAATGGGGACAGTGTTGAGGGAGCTTTATTCTGTATCTAACCCTGTGCTGTACTGTCCTGGGATTGTTTGATCAGGACAGTGTAGACGGAGCTTTACTCTGTATCTAACCCCGTGTTGTACCTGTCCTGGGAGTGTTTGATGGGAACAGTGTAGAGGAAGCTTTACTCTGTATCTAACACGTGCTGTCCCTGTCCTGGGAGTGTTTGATGGGGACAGTGTAGTGGGAGCTTTACTCTGTATCTAACACGTGCTGTACCTGTTCTGGGAGTGTTTGATGGGGACAGTGTAGAGGGAGCTTTACCTGTCATAGAATCAGAGATTTTACAGTGCAGAAGGAGGCCATTCGGCCCATTGAGTCTGCACCGGCCCTTACAAAGAGCAACCCACTCAAGTCCATGTATCTACCCTATCCCCGCAACCCAGCAGCCCCCAAGTAACCTTTTTGGACACTAAGGGCAATTTAGCATGGCCAATCCACCTAATCTGTCTTTGGACTGTGGGAGGAAACTGGAGCTCCTGGAGGAAACCCACGCACACACAGGGAGAACGTGCAGACTCCACACAGACAGTGACCCAGCCGGAAATCGAACCTGGGACCCTGGAGCTGTGAAGCAATTGTGCTAACCACTGTGTTACCGTGCTGCCCTGGGAATGTTTGATGGTGACAGTGTAGAGGGAGCTTTACTCTGTATCTAACCCTGTGCTTTCCCTGTACTGGGAGTGTTTGATGGGGACTGTGTAGACGGAGCTTTACTCTGTATCTAACCCCGTGCTGCACCTGCCGTGGGAGTGTTTGATGGGGGCAGTGTCGAGGGAGCTTTACTCTGTACCTAACCCCGTGCTGTACCTGCCGTGAGAGTGTTTGATGGGGAAAGTGTAGAGGGAGCTTTACTCTGTATCTAACCCCGTGCTGTACCTGTCCTGGGAGTGTAGAGGGAGCTTTACTCTATATCTAACCCCGTGCTTTCCCTGTCCTGGGAGTGTTTGATGGGGACAGTGTAGAGGGAGCTTTACTGTGTATCTAACCCCGTGCTGTACCTGTCCTGTGTGTGTTTGATGGGGACAGTGTAGAGGGAGCTTTACTCTGTATCTAACCCCGTGCTGTACCTGTCCTGGGAGTGTTTGATGGGAACAGTGTAGAGAGAACTTTACTCTGTATCGAATCCGGCGCTGTACCTGTCTAGGGAATAATATGGATCATGAAATCATTCAGTTTGCCTTTGATGACTGTTACCTCTTCTTCCAGGCATGAGCACCTACACTGATAAACTCTTCAAGTTTCGAAACGGAAGGTGGGAAGACATTCTGAGTGATGAGGTCAACGTCCACAGAGACGTCGCGAACCGTTTTGCTGGTCGGTCTGTAGCCTGTGTGGACCGGAAGGTAAAGGAACTCCCAGAGTGTTGTGTTGTACTCTAGTGTGGGGCCTGCATTCCTGGTCAGCTGTGCTTAACCAAACAGAAACACCGTACATTCCTCCCTCATCTCTCATTATTCCCAATTCCACAGCAACAACAACTTGCATTTATATGGCATTTGGATGCAGTGCGGTGCTTCACGGGGTGCAACAACATTTAACACAGGAGCCACGTAAGGAGATATTAAGACAGTGATCAAGCTCACTCAAAGAGGTTGATTTTAAGGAGGGTCATATAGGAGAGAGAGAGAGACTTAGCGAGGCAGAGAGGCTAAGGAGGGTGTTCCCAAACGTAGGGCTTTAGTAAGTTGCAGATATGACTACCTTTGGTGAGCAACATCACAAGTGCGCAAAAGGCCAGAGTTTGAAGAGCACAGATATCTTGGGCTTCAGCAGAACAGGGGCTGGGCCTAGGAATCCGTGAGAATTCTCCAAGCTCGCACCACAGCTCAGGAAAGAGGTACTGGCTTCGGACTGGGTGCGTTGCAAATTTATTAGAATGATACCAAGACTGAGGTGGTTAAATTATGAGTTTGTGACCTTAGTTTGTATTTTCACACCGCGATCGACTCCGCCTCCACCACACTCTCTTCAGGCCGAGCATTCCAGACACTAACCATTCACCGCCCAGATTTTCCTCTTTCTCGAGTCACTCTGTCAATCAGTTTAATTCTGTGTCTCCGCTGCTCCCCGATCTGCTCACCATTGGGAACCGTTTCTCCCTCTCTAATCTGCCCAGACACCTCATGATTTTTAATAGGCTTGGCACTTTGTGCCCCTGAGGGTGCTGGGACAATTGGCGGTCTCCAGGCTGAGGTGGGTAGATGCGTGCTGTGTAAGGGTTTGCAAAGTATGCGGCAAAGGTGGGTCAACCGAGTTGAGGTTGGGAGAGCTGAATGGTGTCTTGCGAGGACCGTGTAAACCATGTGGAGTGGCCCAGTGTTTACTCACCAACATGTGGGAAGGAATTTGGCATTTCCCAGTTATTGTGACACGCGGGTTTGGTAACTCTGTTGCCTCCTGACTGTTTACACATAAAGTCAGTCACAACAAAATTCCTCACATAGGTCCAAACGTTCTGCTCCCTCCCAAGCTGGCACCGAGGCAGGCGAGGGCGGAGAATGTTGCGGGATGGAAAAACATCAGAATCGGGGATGATGCCGAGACGACCCGCGACGCCGGTCCGAAGCCGGGACGCGGTTCTCCGGTGACCGGTTCCACCCGGCGGGAGCCCGGACCCGTGGCCGCGGTGGCCGTCCTGGTGGGGGAGATGGGGGGAGTTAAGAGTCCGAGGGGGGGGGGGCCTTCCTCGACAGCCGGGCCCACGATCGGGGGCCACAGATTGGCAGGCGACGCGATCTGGAGGGGGCCTACCTTCCTCCACGCCGGGCCGCTGCGTGGCTCCGCCATGTTGCGTACCGCCAGCGTGCAAGCAGCCGCCGGGCGCATGCGCGGACCCGCGGCGAGCAGTGCAGGGCCGCATGTAGCAGCTGGAGCAGCGCAGGGCACTCTCGCGCCACGCTGGACCCCGGTGGGCAACTGAATCACTGGGCCAAGAGGCTCATTGACACTGGCATGAAGTACTCCGGTGTTTACGCCGGCGTCAATACTTAGTCGCGTACTCAGAGAATCCCAGCCCAGTTTTACCTCCGATAAAAACAGTTTCCCGCCGTCTGCTCCAGACTCAGTGGCGGCATGCATTTCCTGCTGTGCCATGCCAGGGAGACAGATTGAATACATTTGAAAGGCATGGCTATTCATTATAAAGGACCCCCTGCCAGAATCACCCATCCACACCGTGTGGCGATGTGCATCAATGTAAATGCATGTAGGCTAGCTAGACTCTAGAGGGAGCAGCAGAAGCATCATACACACACACTCAGCCAATAGATCAGTTAGATAGGAGACGACCAATGGACATTCACGATACACAAGGAGGTGACACAACCACAGGGGGGCATTACACCAACACATATATAAAGGACACCACACACATGATCTGCCTCTTTCCAGTGGAGACAGTCAGTGAGGACCGACACAGGGTTGATTCAATATGACACCCACCACGTGGATTGCAGCAACTGGTTAGTCAGTCTGGGTAGCTATAGTAGGATTAGCAGTAGTGTCAAACCTGAGTAATAGAAGTGTAAATAGTTGAATAAACGTGTTGAAGTTATCTCCACGTCTGAACCTTCCTTTGTCAAGTGCACCACAAGGAAGCCGCTTTTGTTACACCTACAACATAACAAATCATGGTACCAGAAGTGAACTGTTTCAATCCATATAGCCATACCTCAGTGTACAGTGACAACCAGCAATACCCAGGCAAGATGTTCGAGATCCGGGTTCCGCAGCAGCTCCAGTGCCACGGCGATCTCCGCGAAAACTGGCAGGTATTCCGGCAAATGTTTGAAATCTTGCTTGTGGCAGCCGAACTAGAAGAAGTGGCCGATCCTGAAAAAACAGAGCTTCTCCTCAGCATCGCCGGTGCCAGAGCAGAAGAAATCTTTTTAAAAATCAAGTTCTCCAAGGGCAAAACAAGAGTGACCTCCTGGACAGATTCGGCAAATACTGTGAGGAAAACACACTCCAACCAGCAATAAAAGGTAAGAGAAGCGCCAGTACTCACCTCGAGGCCGAGATCCCGGAGCAGAGAACAATTTTGGTCGGTGGCCATCTTTCTACAGCGACTGCACTTGCGCAGTTGCGCGAGAAGCGCACAGAGCGGGAAGGTCCATTTACGGATGCGCAAGACACCGCGCAAGACGCCGCGCATGCGCAATCACGAAAACGGCCATCGGTAAGGGAACAGCGATCTGCGCATGCGCAATCGCTTCCTCGCGCTACGTCACATGCGTCATGATGTCAGAGGCCCCCGACCACGCCCATTTAAAGGGGAAATGTACCAAATCAAAGAAAATATCTTTTAAAGCCGGAATACAACCTTCCTTCACCTGGGATGACAGCACAATGCCTCAAATTGAACCGGGAAATGAAATTAACCTCCGAAGAACCCTGCAACAAGCAGTTACCTATGCCCAAACCGATGATTCCGACCTTGAATACGTCGATACCGCCCTTTACATTTTCTCTGAACCTCGCGAGCCCAATGCCAACTCTGACGCAAACAGTGATGATATGGTCCTAGAAGACAATGACACGGACGAACCTTTCACCTTGGGAGGCTACCCCAGTACCAAATCCGAACCGCAACTAGCGGTGTTGCACATTGGCGACCCCCGTATTGAATCCGATGCAGACCCGGATTCGTTCTTCGGATTTGAGGATCTTCAGCCCGGCAGATATGACATCCCGACTCGTGAGTGCAGGATGATGCTGCAGCCTGAAACCAAGAGACAGAGAGCAGTACAAGCCCACAGAGTGTGGCCTGCTGCCACACAGAGCATGGTTCACGCACCGCTCAGGGTTCCCGACTCTACGAAAGAAGACATGCAAGACTCACACTGCGGTTGTTGCATGAACAAGAAGTGACTCCAGTGTCACAAGCCTCCACAGCGAGCTCGAGGACAGACTCCACGATAGAAGAAACGCAAGACTCCAGAGCGCAGTCCTTGCAGGAACAAGCCCATGAGGGTCTAGCAACCTCCTCTGACCAACTAGCGGCAGATGATGCAAGTCTGCCATGCTCAAGTAAACAGCAAGAAGACTATGGCAGTCTACCACGCTCCAGTGCACAGCATGACGGGCTATCATGCTACAGTGAAGAACAAAGCAACAATGACAGTCCAAGCCCAAATGAAGGACAACAGCAAGCCAATGACAGTCCACCCACATTGTTTGCACCACCAGATGAAGACTCTGACAATTTACCCAACCCAAGTGAACAACAAGCAGCTACTGAGGCTCTACCCACGGTATGTGAGACGAGTGAAGACAGCATCCCACTTCCCATGCAACATGTGCAAAGTGACAGACCTCAGCTAGTGTGTACAGAGGCACTTGACGATCACTGTGAGACCACTGGTGACTCCGGTGACACCACGATACGTCCACCCTCATTCACTCGAACCTCTCCACAAGTCAATGCATTCCTGCATGTTCCGACTCCAGACGTGCAGCTTCAAGAAATCTCAGCTGACTCCAGTGAACCTGCTAAGACTCCGGACGGGGAGCATCAACAAACCAACACTGACTCAGTTAAAACAGACCAGACTCCAGATGGGAAGCAACCAAACGCCGACTCTGATTCATGTAAGCCGGACTTTACTCCAGACAGGGAGTGCCACAACCTCAGTGATGGCACGCTCAGGGTGACAGCAGATGCCACAACGACAGGAGATGGATCACTTAACAATTACACTGGGTCAGTAATAACAAGCAGCGGCTACAGCCCAAGAGGAATACATCAATATTCACCACAGCTATATCCACACATTGTTTCCACACCAGCAGTGCAGCCAATGACAGCTCATGCTGGACAAACCCAGTATTCAGGCATGCAGCAGCCAGCAGTCTATGCAGCATATTCTCAAACAGGCCAGCACTACGGATTGCCCACTAATGGAATCAAGACTGAAGGAGGACTACCGCAAGCGCAATCTGCCTACAGACTGGATGCCTTAGTTACTGCCCAGGATTTGCTGCACCACAGCCTGGCCAGACGGCACATTCCTATCAGTGGCAAGGTTCTAGTTTCACACCATCACCAGGTATTTATGTTGGGGTGACTGGACAAGTTGCTGAGGACCATGGTGCTGGAATGTTTGCCCCCCCCGCTGAAATAATCTGACTCCCTCACTAAACATTAACCCCGAGCTGTATTCTGGGCAGAGATGGATAGATTTCTAGATATTCAAGATGAGGATAGAGTGGGGAAAATCACATTGAGGTTGGAGATCAGCATGATCAAGTCGAACAACGGAGACGCTCGAGGGGCCGAAAGGCAACAGGAACAGCCTGCTCCAATTTTCCTTGTCTTCTAGGCAGCACAGCAAGTGCCTGACCAAAGCAATCTCATTGCAGTTGGTCATGTGTCGGGTTGGTTGGTGGGAAAGCAGGGGGGGAGGGGAGGGGCGTTGTAGGGGTGGAAGGGCTGCTTCGGATTAGTGGGGGTGAAGAATAGTGGGCTGGATTCTCTGCACCCTGACGCCAAAATCATGGCGGGCGCGGGCCGGAGAATCCATTTTCCTGCAAGGAAACGGGCGGTTCCCCGATTCTGTGGGCCCGGAAAAGCGGCGTACTCTGGGAGCATGCTGCTTTGCCTAAGACCTACCTGGGACCAGTGCCAGAGGCCCTCTACGCCCCCAACCGCTGCGGAATTAGTCCGCGGCCGCCCTGGTCGGAGGGGCGGGCCGATCGGAGGGCGGGGAGGGGGCCTTTGCACCGAGTCTGGAGGTTTGCTTTCTGACTCAAACTCAGCAGAACCCGGTCTCCAGCACCCCTCCGAGTGTTTGCAACCTTGGATGTCCCTGGCTCCGCCTGCTGTGGACCAGTTTGCGCATTGTGCTCAGCAGATGGTGACCCTGAGGCTGCTCTAGTGTGATGAATATAGAAATTGTTGCATATCCTATTTCATATTTGGTGCAGCAATATTAAAGGTCTCTGGTTTAACATACAGGCAGCATGTCTGCTAAAGCTGTAATTAAGGAGTCATAAAAGGTAAGGTCATACTTCATTCAACCACTTACTTGATTGCAGATAAAGAGCAAATGGAATATTGCTTTGATTGCTGAAGATTCACTGGAGAGTAGATCATTTATGAGGGATTGTATTTAGACATAGCCAAGCAGGTCATGTGAAATCTTAGAGGGATACAGATGATGGGAGGAGCCAGGTTTGTCTGTAGTTTTGCAATTTGCCATCGGATTTGAGTCTGACAAGACAGAAGGACTTTAAGTTGAACAGCAGTTTTGTCAAGCACTGTCAGGTTGAGCAGAAGTGTACTGGTTCTGCTCTTGAAAGGCATCCTCTCCAACAGTCTCTACAGAGATGAGCAAGTAATCTGTTTGTTAATTGTATTTATAAATTGCATTTGAATTGGATTGGGTTGCTTACTTAGCGTTAGTAGCAGACATAGATAGTAAGTTTCGGTTTTTCCATGTGTTGAAGGACTTTTGAACTGATAATTGTTCAAATATTTCTGTGATGTTATTGTGATTAATTCTGTGTTTAAATTAAAGTTTTGTTTTAATATAAAAGGTATCTATTGGTCAGAGTCATCACCCCTGGGGTGAAGTGTCCTTTCCTCACAGTTTTACAAAATAAAATAAAAAATGTTTGGGGTTGTCGTCCGGTGTCCGAACACGACAATGAGGTCTCGCCGAGGTGTTTCTCTGTATGTTGGTGGAGGTTATTGTTATGGGTCAGGGTTTAGAGAACCCCAAAGTGTATCATGGAGTTCACCTGACCCACAACTTTTACCAGATTGTGTTACGGGGAGCACACGGCCCACTGTACAGGTGTGGTAAAGCAGAAATGGAAATGTATTTTTTAAAGCAAAACAATGTTTATTCTATGAACTCAAGTTAACCTTTTTAAAACATACAGCGAACACCTTAGCAACCATTAATTCAAATACAACCCCCCAAAGAGTACAACACTCAGTAATGCTTACGCTGTCCTTTTAACATCCAGAAGACTTAGAAAAAAACATAAACCTTTAACAGAAGCACATCAGGTTAAAGTCACTACTGAAAACATTTATAATTCTGAATTCACCAAATGATCAAGAGATAGTCTTTTGATGGCAGAGAGAACAGCAGTACACCTGCTCTGTCTGGCTTCAGCTCCAACACTGAAAACAAAACTAAAACACACCCTGCAGCAAACAGCCTAAAACGAAAGTAAAAAGCTGACAGACAGCCCAGCTCCACCCATTCTCTGACATCACTGCAGTAGTCAACACCCATTTCTTAAAGGTACTCTCACCACAGATATTTGTATACACACCCATTTATAAACACCCATTTCTTAAAGGTACTCTCACATGACAGTATGGGTGAACGCTGTGTCGGATCTCCTGCACGGGTTTCTATAGCATCCTCCGTCTGAGCCGTCTTCAGGGCTGGAGATAAGGGCCTGGCTCCTGGTGTCCTTTACGAGGTGCCTCTGAGAGAGAGCAGAGAAATTTAGGACATGGCTCAAAAAGCTGACAGTGGCTCCACAGATTTACTGCCTGAGCATCAGCTGGTACGGGATCCTCGCTGGGGTGAGATGCTAAACTGTCCGTTTATCCAGGTGGCCACAGGCGATCCCTGGCACTGTTTAAGAAGCTAAGTCATCTCAGCATCCAGGCCAGCATCCCTCTCAGCCAATGTCATGGAAGACAGATTGATGAATTTCACAACAGCTGCTGCTAATGGGGTCTTGCTGTGTACACCTAACCTTTCTGCACTGCATTTCAACGTATTTTTGCACGTGAGGTACCCTCATTAACGACGCTTAGAGTGAAAACTGTAAAGAAGGCTTTAATAGACTAAGAACTATGCTAGAGCTGAGACATGTGCTAACTGCTGCACAGCCCACAAGGCAGCCCCTTATATATGGCTCCCAGATGGGCGGAGTCCCCAGGGTTCCAAGCCCGGTCTTAAAGGGGACATCACCTTACATGATGCCAAGGCAGTAACCGTTCATCACATTCACCCCCTGTTTAAAAAAGAGTCCGGCGGGGGTGAAGTGCCATCATTGGTCCATCCGTCTCAGTGGCCGGATCGTCCTCATCGACCTCCTCAGTTCGGGTGGTGGTGTGGCGGGCACGGACGTCCCGGTTGAGGGTACATCCGGGAGCACAGCAGTCGGAACTTTGGTCCGGGCCGGGGCAGGGGAACTAGGCAGGGCCGGGGGTAGCGGTGCCGGCACCGGCGGGGTGTGTAAAGGGGGGGCGTGCGGTAGATTTTCACCAAGGACCGGAAGGGGGTGTGTTGTAGGGGGCGTCGGGTCCTGCAGGGGAGCGGCGTGGGAAGGGGCGTGGAGGATCCAGCGGGTGCCAGATCCCGGAGAGAAACCGTATCTTGCCTGCCGTCGGGGTACTCAACGTAGGCGTAACTGGGGTTGGCGTGGAGCAGTCGGACCTTTTCAACCAGGGGGTCCGCTTTATGGCTCCTCGTGTGCCTCCGGAGAAGAACAGGTCCCGGAGCCATCAACCAAGGTGGAAGCGAGACCCCAGAGGTAGACTTCCTGGAGAAGACAAACAATCGGTTGTAAGGGGTCTCATTCG
This sequence comes from Scyliorhinus torazame, assembly GCF_047496885.1. Classification (NCBI taxonomy): domain Eukaryota; kingdom Metazoa; phylum Chordata; class Chondrichthyes; order Carcharhiniformes; family Scyliorhinidae; genus Scyliorhinus; species Scyliorhinus torazame. Next base: position 188,044,657 of record NC_092722.1, read on the forward strand.
TGGCCGTGCAGAGGAGTGACCTAATGGAGTGCAGGGCATCGGGTAGGACCTCCTGCCAGCGAGTAGTTGGGAGACTTCTCGACCGCAGGGCCAGAAGGACAGCCTTCCACACTGTTGCGTTCTCCCTCTCCACTTTCCCGTTTCCCCGCGGGTTATAACTGGTCGCTCTGCTCGAGGCGATGCCTTTGCTGAGCAGATACTGGTGCAGTTCATCGCTCATGAACGATGTACCCCGGTCGCTGTGGACATAAGCGGGGAAACCGAACAGGGTGAAGATGCTGTGCAGTGCCTTAATCACGGTGGCTGAGGTCATGTCGGGGCAGGGAATGGCGAATGGGAAACGGGAGAGCTCATCGATAATGGTGAGGAAATAGGCATAACGATTGGTGGACGGGAGGGGCCCCTTGAAGTCCACGCTCAGTCGCTCAAAGGACCCGAGGCCTTCACGAGCCGAACCTTGTCTGGCCGATAGAAGTGCGGTTTGCATTCCGCACAGATCTGGCAGGCCCTGACCATGGCCTTGACCTCCTTGGTTGAGTAAGGTAGGTTGCGGGATTTGATAAAATGGACGAGCCGGGTAACCCCCGGGTGGCAGAGGTCATTGTGGATGGCTTGCAGGCGGTCGTCCTGCGCGTTGGCACATGTGCTGCGGGACAGGACATCTGGGGGCTCGTTGAGCTCCCCTGGACGATATTTGATATCGTACGAGTAGGTGGAGAGTTCGATCCTCCACCTCAAAATTTTATCATTTTTTATTTTGCCCCGTTGCGTATTATCGAACATATAGGCGACCGACCGTTGGTCGGTGACGAGGGTAAACCTCCTACCGGCTAGGTAGTGTCTCCAGCACCGCACAGCCTCCACAATGGCTTGTGCCTCCTTTTCGACTGCAGAGTGTCGAACCTCGGAGGCGGTGAGGGTTCGGGAGAAGAACGCTACTGGTCTGCCTCCTTGATTGAGGGTAGCAGCCAGGGCGATGTCTGATGCACCGCTCTCTACCTGGAAAGGAATGGTTTCGTCCACACACGTGCATAGCAGCCTTGATGATGTCGGCCTTGATGCGGTTGAAGGCCAATTGAGCCTCAGCCGAGAGGGGAAAAATGATGGTCTTTAGGAGTGGGCGGGCTTTGTCCGCATACTTGAGGACCCGCTGGGCGTAATAAGAGAAAAGCCCCAAGCACCGTTTGAGGGCCTTGAGGCTGCGGGGGCAAGGGAGTTCCTTAAGGGGGCGCATGCAGTCGGGGTCGGGACCTGGGATCCCGTCTTCCACGACATAGCAGAGGATGGCTAGCCGGGTGGTGTGGAAAATGCATTTTTCCTCGTTATAGGTCAGGTTAAGGGCTCGGGCGGTCTGGAGGAACTTTTCGAGGTTAGCGTCATGGTCCTGCTGGTCATGGCCGCAGATGGTGACATTGTCCAAGTACGGGTATGTAGCCCGCAAACCGTACTTGTCCACCATTTGGTCCATCGCCCTTTGAAAGACGGAGACCCCATTTGTGACACCGAAGGGGACCCTGAGGAAGTGGAAGAGCCGGCCGGCTGCTTCGAAGGCAGTATAGGGGCGGTCTTTTGGTCGGATGGGGAGCTGGTGGTAGGCAGATTGGAGGTCGACCGTGGAAAAGACTCGGTATTGGGCGATCCGATTTACCATTTCCGCGATGCGAGGAAGGGAGTATGCATCAAGCTGCGTGAATCAGTTTATGGTCTGGCTATAATCCACGACCATCCGTTTCTTCTCCCCGGACCAGACTACCACCACTTGCGCTCTCCAAGGGCTGTTGCTAGCCTCGATGACCCCCTCTCCCAGTAAACGCTGGACCTCTGACTTGATAAAAGTCATATCTTGGGCACTGTAGCACCGGCTCCTGGTGGCGACGGGCTTACAGTCAGGAGTGAGGTTAGCGAATAGCGAGGGGGGTGCGACTTTCAGTGTTGCAAGGCAGCATACCGTGAGGGGGGGGCAAGGGTCCGCCGAACTTCAGTGTCAGGCTTCGGTGGCTGCACTGGAAATCCAGTCCGAGCAGCATGGGGGCACAGAGGTGAGGGAGGATATAAAATTTGAAACGGGTGTATTTGGCCCCCTGGATCGAGAGATTTGCAATACATTACCCCTTGACTTGTACCGAGTGGGACCCAGATGCGAGGGCTATGGTTTGGGATGCGGGATGGGTGCGTAGGGAGCAGCGCCTTATCGTTTCAGGATGGATAAAGCTCTCCGTGCTCCCGGAGTCGAAGAGGCATGCAGTGTCGCGCCCGTTGACCTGGAGCTGCATCATAGAATTCTGCAGGTGTTTTGGCCGAGTTTGGTCGAGGGTGATCGCATCCACTCGCGGGTAGACCGAGTCCTCAGCCGAGTCGGACTCGTAAAATGGCCGCCGCCGTCGGTCGCACGTGTCGGGTCGAGAAGATGGCCGCCGACAAGATGGCCGCTCCCATGATTCGCACGAGGCTGATGACGCGTCAGAAGGGGGCGTGTCGGGTCAGTGAGCAGCCGCATTGCGAGGCCTGCGGACCTGAGAGCCTGATTTTCAGGCCGGCTGTTCTTTGTTTTTCTGGCCCCTGGATCTGGCCAGGCAGACCCTCGCAAAATGCCCCTTCTTCCCGCAGTCGCTGCAGATCACAGAGCGGGCTGGGCAGCGTGGGCGTGGATGCTGGCCCTGTCTGCAGAAGTAGCACGGTGTGCCGCCATGGTGAGCGGGTCGCCGCATGGCGCAGGCCTGTAATACGGCTGAGTCTGAGGAAGTCCGGTGCGGGGGGGCTCGCAGAGTCCGCGGGGTACGTGCCCAAGTTATGTCAGGCCACCTCCAGCGAGGAGGCGAGCGTTAGCGTGTCCTGGAGGTCTTTTGCCACGTTTTCGAGCAGCCGCTGCCGGATGTAGGTCGAGCGGATGCCAGACACGAAAGCGTCTCTGATGTGCAGGCTCATATGGACTTACCCTGTCACATCCTGATGGTCATAGTCCCTGGCAAGCGCGGTGAGTTTCTCGACGAATTTGTCTAGCGATTCCCCCGAGCGCTGCCGGCAGGTAGAGAGGAGATGCTGGACGTGCACCTCGTTGATGGGTTCGACAAACCGCTTGCGGAGTAACGCGACCGCCTCTTCATAAGTCGTCGCCTTTTCAAGCGTGGCGGAGATTCTGTGACTCACCCGGGCGTGGAGTAGACTCAGCTTGCGTGGCCCCAGGATGGGAATCTCTGCGGAGTCCAGGTAGGCCTCGAAGCACCTCAGCCAGTATTTAAAAATTTCCTTTGTCTCCGGCGTCCGTGCTTCCAGGTTGAGCTTCTCTGGTTTTAGGCCTGCGCCCATCCTGAATCTAGTTTAGTCTAATAAATTGAAGTACCCTCAATAACGACGCTTAGAGTGTAAACTGTAAAGAAGGCTTTAATAGACTAAGAACTATGCTAGAACTGAGACATGTGCTAACTGCTGCACAGCCCACAAGGCAGCCCCTTATATATGGCTCACAGATGGGCGGAGCCAGAGGCGGAGTCCCCAGGGTTCCAAGCCCGGTCTTAAAGGGGACATCACCTTACATGATGACAAGGCAGTAACCGTTCATCACAGCACTTTGACGTGCTTTGACGTGTTTCTGGGAGCTGGGGTAAAGCGCAGTGTCAAAATGAATCTTTCCTCGTTCTCCTTCTCAGGGCTCACGACCCTATACTTATCCTGACCTTCCCGTAGCTTCCTGCTAAAAGTTGTTCAATCACACGGTTGCCGTCACGAACCTCTAATACTTGCTTTGTTTTGTCACTTACTCTTTGGAACTGGGATTTGGAAAAGTTGTATTTATAGTTCTTGTTTGGTGGTTATTATAACCCGCACGGGTCTTACGGGGTAGGGATGGTCCACTACCCCATGGAGCTTGCAGATTAGGAGCTTCCCTGATAAAGGGGTAGGGGATTCTTAAGGGGCGGCGCGGTGGCACAGTGATTAACACTGTTGCCTCACAGCGCCAGGTACCCGGGTTCAGTCCCGGCCCTCGGGTCACTATGTGGAGTCTGCACGTCCTCCCCGTGCCTGCGTGGGTTTCCTCCGGGTGCTCCGGTTTCCTCCCACAGTCCGAAGATGTGCAGGATAGGTGGATTGGCCATGCTAAATTGCCCCTGAGCGTCCAAAGCTTGTGTGGGGTTACAGTGAAAGGGTGGGGGATGAGGCCTAGCTAGGGTGGTCCTTCGAAGGGTCGGTGCAGACTCGATGGGCCGACTGGCCTCCTTCTGCACTGTAGGGATTCTATGATTCTATGAACACTGTCCATGTGCCTTTGTATAAATAGAGTCAGCCAGTCAGGCACTGACTAGAGAAGACCCAAAGGAACGACTGGAGATGTACATAATCATAGAATCATAGTTACAGTGCAGAAGGAGGCCCTTATAAATGTTGTCCGGGCAATTATTGGCCGTCGAGTGTCAACTGTTTGTATAACTGACGTACTTTGTAAACTTCTCCAGAGGATGTTAAGATTCAGCCACATTGTTTAAACTGATCGCCTGTAGGTCAGAGCCAGAGACCTGGCAACATGTCTCCCGTAAAGGGCATTCGTGATCCAGTGGATATTAAGGACAATCCAGAACTCTCGCGGTCACTTACTTTTCCAGTGTGAGCCCGCAAATTGCTGCATTTATTAAATTCAGTGTCACAACAGTGGGACTGACAAAATCTGGGTTGCTGGTTTAGTTGCCGACACAGCTACACTGATGAATCAATATGGAGATTGTCTCTTGTGTCGCACTGTGCTCCCTCTTTGCCATTCAGTCTTCTCACCTCGTGTAGCTTTTCAGTGCGGCAGAATGCCCACATGATTAGCAACCCCAGTGAGTCCGGTTTCGGATTAGTCTGTCTGCGATGTTGTCGGGTTGCTGGTCTGAACCCACTGTGCCAAGGCAAACACAATACAACAAAACCCCCAAAGAATTATTCAACATTTTTGATCCACGTTAATTCCTGAGCAGACAAAGAAGGGATATTTTGAACAAACAATACTCCCACTAGATTTTGTAACCACTTTAACATGCTAATGTGGTAATTAAAATCCTAATTCACACCGTTATTGTAACTACATACTGTTTCATTAGGATGCAAATTGGTATTGCCCTTGTAATCAGTATTAATGAAAATATAAAACGATTCTTCGTATTGCGCTGCTAATGCTCTGTAAATGAATAGGAATAAGATGTTTTATGATAGGAAATATCTCGGTAAATGAAGACGGTGAGTCGGTTGGCTAGAGGTGCATTTGGAACCTTGTCCGAGTGAAATTTCACCAGAGGGGCACTTTCCCCAGAGGCAACATTTTTTGCCGAGAAGACCTGTTTCCATGGGAAACATGGGAGCCTGATTGTGGACAAGAGGGACCGTTTCTCCGCGGTAAAACACTTCCAGGAATGGGGGTGAAATACATCTCTGCATCGAGATGGAGGAATCTTCCTGTCCAGACTTTCCGTTCAAAGAGGATATTTTGATCCCTGCCACGATTCCTTTATGCTTTCAAGGAGCGGGAGAATCAACGCTTGTTGCCCACCCCTGTTATTAGCGCCATGTGGTCAGCATGGGCAGGGTCAGCATGGGCAGGGTACCCCAGCCAATGGAGTCGATGACTGAGCTGCGATCTCTTGCTTGCCAGGGAGCTGACAGAATCAAATACCTGGTGCCCTCGGCCGTGACAAAAAACATGAGGTGGCCATCCACACAAACTACAAAGACCATGTGCGGGATTCTCTCAGCCCGGGGCTGGGCCAGAGAATCCCCGCGCCAGGCGCCATTGGCGTCGGCGTGGTTGGCGCGGCGCTGGTCGCGGGCTGCTCTACGCGGCCGGCCCGCCGATCCTCGGCCCGGGAAAACGCCGAGTCCTGCCGCCGCTGTCCACACCGCCCTCAGCCGGCGGGAACTCGGCATGGAAGGGTCGGGGGCAGCCTGTGGGGAGGGGGGGGTCCGACTCCAGGGGGGGGGGGGGCCTCCGATGTGGCCTGGCCCGCAATCGGGGCCCATCGATCGGCGGGCCGGCCTCTCTGGCTGGGGGCCTCCTTTCCTACGCGCCGGTCCCTGTAGCCCTGCGCCATGTTGTGCCGGGGCCGGTGCATTGAAGGAATCCACTGCGCATGCGCGCGTTGGCGCCGGCACCCCCTGTGCATGCACGGACCCCGCGGCGCCCAGTTCGCGCCGGGATCAGCAGCTGGAGCAGCGTGAATTAGTTGTCGGCCCGTTCACGCCATGGTAAAACGCGACGGCGCGGGATGGGAGAACCCCCCCCCCTTTGTTACCAAGACAGTGGGCGAAATTCTCCCCCAACGCCGCGATGTCCGCCGACTGGCGCCAAAAACGGCGCCAATCAGACGGACATCGCGCCGGCCCAAAGGTGCGGAATGCTCCGCATCTTTGGGGGCCGAGCCCCAACATTGAGGAGCTAGGCCGACGCCGGAGGGATTTCCGCCCCGCCAGCTGGCGGAAATGGCGTTTGGTGCCCCGCCAGTAGGCGCGGAAATGCGGTGCATGCGCGGGAGCGTCAACGGCCGCCGACAGTTTCCCGCGCATGCGCAGTGGGGTGAGTCTCTTCCGCCTCCGCCATGGTGGAGGCCGTAGCGGAGGCAGAAGGAAAAGAGTGCCCCCACGGCACAGGCCCGCCCGTGGATCGGTGGGCCCCGATTGCGGGCCAGGCCACCGTGGGGGCACCCCCCGGGGTCAGACCGCCCCGCGCCCCCCCAGGACCCCGGAGCCCGCCCACGCCGCCTGGTCCCGCCGGTAAATACCAGCTTTGATTTACGCCGGCGGGACAGGCAATTTCTGGGCGGGACTTCGGCCCATCCGGGCCGGAGAATTGAGCGGGGGGTCCCGCCAACCGGCGCGGCCCGATTCCCGCCCCCGCACAATCTCTGGTACCGGAGACTTCGGCGGGGGCGGGGGCGGGATTCACGGCGGCCAACGGCCATTCTCCGACCCGACGGGGGGTCGGAGAATGACGCCCAGTGTGTCAACAATCTGTCTTCCCCAGGACAACCCCACAATGGAACAAGCGGCAAATAGTCATCGCCCCATCAATGGAAACCTTCAAGACTCATCTTTAGATTATTTACTCTTCAATGTTTGCTTTATCAGGGCTACCGTCATGGCAGTTGGTTCCTGGTTTAGCCAGAATTACCCAGATAAATGTAGGTGGAATACGGATATTATTTTTGTGATGCCAGCACAGCTAAAACAGGGGGAGGAGAAGCCCTCATGGTGATAAGAAAACACCTCCCTTCGTAAAAGACTCAATATTCCAGAAAGGGACAGAACTGATTCAAAAGGGAAAGATTTTAGAAATATACGGCACAAAGAAATTATGTTCAACAGCTCATCAGTTAGGATACCCATAATCAAAACCATATGTAGACGGCACTGTGGCACAGTGGTTAGCACGGCTGCCTCACAGCGCCAGGGACCCGGGTTCAATTCTAGCCTTGGGTGACTGTGTGGAGTTTGCGCTTTATAATAATAATAAAACTTAGTGTCACAAGTAGGCTTACATTAACACTGCAGTGAAGTTACTGTGAAAATCCCCTAGTCGCTACCCTCTGGCGCCTGTTCGGGTACACAGAGGGAGAATTCAGAATGTCCAATTCACCTCGCAATTACTTCTTTCGGGACTTGTGGGAGGAAACCGGAGCACCCGGAGGAAACCCACGCAGACACGGGGAGAAAGTGCAGAGTCCGCACAGACAGTAACCCAAGCCGGGAATCGAACCCGGGACCCTGGCGCTGTGAAGCAACAGTGCTAACCACTGTGCTATCGTGCCGCCCATGTTTGTGTGAGTTTCCTCCCACAGTCCAAAGATGTGCGGGCTAGGTGGATTGGCCCTGCCAAATTGCCGCTTAGTGTCCAAAACGTTTTGATGGGGTTACTGGGTTACGGGGATAGGGTGGGCCTCGTGATTCTCGGAATCAGATTCAATGCAAAATCAACTGGCCGAATGGCCTACTTCTGCACTGTAAGGATTCTATGATTCTGTATGTAATCCATAGGATGTTTCCCTTGGAAGTAAGCATCCATCCTGCTGGAGAGCGACATAGTTCATCAGCAGAGCTGTCGACATAGAAATGGAATTGATTCAAAAGAGAGCTTTGAGAATCATTCTTCTTGATTGCGAATTTGAACAGGCATTACAGTCGCATAACAACCAGAAATTGGATGACAGATGTTCCTATCTCTGCAAACATTTTTTATAGAAATTCAAGATCTGTCAAATTGCATAACAGGACAGTGAAAGATGTGAGGCACAGTCACTCGCTGCCTTGAATATGAATCTCGAGTAATTAGTGCCACAATGTGATGAAGACACCAGCCAGATTTTACTCACGCTCTCTGCTGCTTGCACTCAAAATCCCTTCCACCTCCCAAGCTCCGAGATGACCCTTTTCCTGACCCGGAGACGCCGCAGGTCAGCTCGATGCTGTCAGCGGTGGAGGAGGTCAGGGCTGAATTGGATGTGCATGGACATGTCGGGGAGCTTGGAGGGGAGAACCAATGCAGCTGGGAATGCGACAGTCCATCAGAATTATTTGTGCGCGCGTCACCTCCTCATCACACACCCGAGCCGCGTTCTGCCTCTTGCTAGGCTGAGGGCATTTGGGAAAAGAGAAGGAGCTCGCGGTGTGATTGAGGAGAAGACCGCTGCTGTGATTTTTCATCCTCCTTGTATAATGTCACAGTTGCTGTGAAACCTCATGAGTTGAGCCTCCAACATGAATTGTGAGACTGCATTTGATTCAATGTCCCACATGGTCACTTAGATCCCTTTAATTCAGATGCCTCCTCCACTGAAGGCAATGATTTCTCTTGTAGTAATGTCCCCATGACATTGTAACAGCACGGTAGCATTGTGGATAGCACAATTGTTTCACAGCTCCAGGGTACCAGGTTCGATTCCCGGCTTGGGTCACTGTCTGTGCGGAGTCTGCACATCCTCCCCGTGTGTGCGTGGGTTTCCTCCGGGTGCTCCGGTTTCCTCTCACAGTCCAAAGGTGTGCAGGTTAGGTAGATTGGTCATGATAAATTGCCCATTGTGTCCAAAATTGCCCTTAGTGTAGGGTGGGGTTACTGGGTTCTGGGGATAGGGTGGAGGTGTGGGCCTTGGGTAGGGTGCTCTTTCCAAGAGCCGGTGCAGACTCGATGGGCCGAATGGCCTCCTTCTACACTGTAAATTCTATGATTATTACAGGTGCTACGTGTCCTTGATATGTATGTCCCTGTCAGGCAGGGAAGAGATGGTCGAGTGAGGGAACCATGGTTGACAAGAGAGGTTGAATGTCTTGTTCAGAGGAAAAAGGTGACTTATGTAAGGCTGAGGAAACAAGGTTCAGACAGGGCATTGGAGGGATACAAGATAGCCAGGAGGGAACTGAAGAAAGGGATTAGGAGAGCTAAGAGAGGGCATGAACAATCTTTGGCGGGTAGGACCAAGGAAAACCCCAAGGCCTTTTACACATCTGTGAGAAATATGAGAATGACTAGAGCGAGGGTAGGTCCGATCAAGGACAGTAGCGGGAGATTGTGTATTGAGTCTGAAGAGATAGGAGAGGTCTTGAACGAGTACTTTTCTTCTGTATTTACAAATGAGAGGGGCGATATTGTTGGAGAGGACAGTGTGAAACAGATTGGTAAGCTCGAGGAAATACTTGTCAGGAAGGAAGATGTGTTGGGCATTTTGAAAAACTTGAGGATAGACAAGTCCCCCGGGCCTGACGGGATATATCCAAGGATTCTATGGGAAGCAAGAGATGAAATTGCAGAGCCGTTGGCAATGATCTTTTCGTCCTCACTGTCAACAGGGGTGGTACCAGGGGATTGGAGAGTGGCGAATGTCGTGCCCCTGTTCAAAAAAGGAACTAGGGATAACCCTGGGAATTACAGGCCAGTTAGTCTTACTTCGGTGGTAGGCAAAGTAATGGAAAGGGTACTGAAGGATAGGATTTCTGAGCATCTGGAAAGACACTGCTTGATTAGGGATAGTCAGCACGGATTTGTGAGGGGTAGGTCTTGCCTTACAAATCTTATTGAATTCTTTGAGGAGGTGACCAAGCATGTGGATGAAGGTAAAGCAGTGGATGTAGTGTACATGGATTTTAGTAAGGCATTTGATAAAGTTCCCCATGGTAGGCTTATGCAGAAAGTAAGGAGGCATGGGATAGTGGGAAATTTGGCCAGTTGGATAACGAACTGGCTAACCGATAGAAGTCAGAGAGTGGTGGTGGATGGCAAATATTCAGCCTGGATCCCAGTTACCAGTGGCGTACTGCAGGGATCAGTTCTGGGTCCTCTGCTGTTTGTGATTTTCATTAATGACTTGGATGAGGGAGTTGAAGGGTGGGTCAGTAAATTTGCAGACGATACGAAGATTGGTGGAGTTGTGGATAGTAAGGAGGGCTGTTGTCGGCTGCAAAGAGACATAGATAGGATGCAGAGCTGGGCTGAGAAGTGGCAGATGGAGTTTGACCCTGAAAAGTGTGAGGTTGTCCATTTTGGAAGGACAAATATGAATGCGGAATATAGGGTTAACGGTAGAGTTCTTGGCAATGTGGAGGGGCAGAGAGATCTTGGGGTCTATGTTCATACATCTTTGAAAGTTGCCACTCAAGTGGATAGAGCTGTGAAGAAGGCCTATGGTGTGCTCGCGTTCATTAACAGAGGG